>NC_053157.1:66481387-66581387 GCF_016835505.1 Polypterus senegalus | reverse complement strand
TTTTTTTTTTTTGCTACCCATAACATAATATTTTTACCTTGGATCTCTTCAGGAGGTGGACTGTCGGCCCCAGGCATAAATCAAAAATCGTCCCAAACCTCCACAAGTGGCAATCAGTGGCAGTCAAATCGACCACCAACTGCAAACAAAACATGGTCTCAACATCAGGCAGCTAAGCCCAACCAACAGCCCTCCAAGCCTAATTACACTGTGAACTTTAGTGTGATAGGAGGGCGGGAGGAGAGGGGCATCAGAGGACCTGGATTTGGTAAGAGAAAACTTAATTCATTATTTTTTTTCTTGTCCTCTCATGCATTTAGACATATATATTATTACGTTTTAGACAAAGCACAATTCCTTTAGTAATACCTAGTTTCTGAGACATTGAAAAAACATTGATTTTTAGAATTTCTTTAGATATAAAACAAAACATGAATTAATTGCAGATTATGAAAAATATATGCTTTCTTATTATTAGAACCTGGTGACTGTATGTCTTCCCATTTTTTCTGAATCATAGCCCATTATTTAAATCATAAAACATACACACAGTGTAAAAGGCTATGGTTCAAAGGACTGACATGAGAATACAAATGTGAGAAAATGGCACGGATTTATATGTTTAGTCAGGCTATCATATCAGGCCAAATGTACACTTCCTCTGTCATATGCATTAGTAATAAAAATGAAGCTGAAAAGTCAGAAAATGATAAATGGGCATGGCATGTTAAAATCCATGACATCATGAACGGTTGGATCCAACCGGAAAATAATAAATCATTATGCATTATAAGTTCTGCAGATTACTGTCAATGTGCGTAAAGCATAATGGACAAATATGAAGTGGATTTTGGAGACCTGAATATTTACTTTCTGTAATGCCAGGTGCATGGTTAATTTAAATCATGATATTCAGTCTTTCATAGTTATAATTTATTTCAGCATTTATATATAATTTATGTTTGTAAATATAATCCTAGATGCTGCCATACTTAAGGAGACCTGGGGGCAATCTACAGCCTTACAATTTCCAGAAGGAAGATCAGCATGTAATTTTATAAATTCTAAAAGAGTGTTAATTTCCCAACATGAAACTGGAAAAAAAAGTTCAAATTGGAAACATTTTATTTTGACAACAAAGTAACAACCTTTGAGTTCAAGACATAAGAGGATCATGTTCATTGTAATTTGTAGCAATTTTTAAATGAACTTGGAGTGACTAACTTTTGAATCATCATAATAACATTACCGCTTACTGTTATGTGTGCGGAGTTGCAACAATCTTTGAGACAATAAAAGTAACTCCTGTGTCCTGAACTAAAGCATCCATGTACAACTGGAGTTGGACACCCCTGATATAAGCAGAGGTTGGTCACCCAGTTGAAACATCATGGTGGTCCCACCCCCTGAAACTCTACATAAAGGTGACAGGGCACATAACTAAATGCACTAATAAAACAGTGAATACAGTATGTACATAATAAGAAACAATATTCAAAACAAAAAGACCAAAAGCATGATTACTAACAAAAAATACAAAAAAGTAAAAATAACAAATTACACAAAAATTTACTTGAGTTGGGATAAAACCCTAGCTAAACCATAACAATAGCATCCATCCTTTCATTTTGCAAACCTACTTAGCTAGAGCAGAGTCGCAGGGAAACTGTAGTCTATGTTTTGGAATCTGGACAAAAAGAAAAGTGAAGTTAGTAGTGAAAACCTTGTCTTTATAATGAATGATGACTGTAAGATTAAATGATCAAAAATAAAGTGACATTAAAATTATATTCAACGGCAGAATGAAGAAAGTATATCAGTTTTTAATGTACTTTATGTGGCTTGTATTTCATTCTATTGTTCTTATATTTATTGCTTTCAGTGATTTTTATATTTGAAAATTTCAATAAAACAAAAAATAAAATGCAATCATGGATACACAGAAAACATTAGATCACACAGTGCTGTTGTACTTTAGAAAAACAAACTAAACCATTTCAAATATTTCCATACAGGACCTAAGCCCAAAGTAAAGGCTAGTGATTTTGAGGATCTGCTATCAAACCAAGGTTTTGCCTCAAAAAATGACAAGAGAGTTCCAAAGACAATTGCAGAGATGCGGAAACAGGAACTGGCCAAAGACATGGATCCACTCAAGCTTAAGGTTGGTTCATGTATATGAGGTTTACTTTGAAAAATCTCAAAGCAGAATGGATGGAAAAATCTTGTACAGTCATGGGCATAGTATGGTAACTTTGACAGAATACGAAAATCTAAACCAGCCCAAATTTTTCAAAAAGAAATTAATCTTTTTTTTTCAGTTTCTGTATACATTGAGGTACATGCTAAGCTTTGAAGTACAAAATGACTATACACAGGATAACATTTTGATCCCAGTACCACTCATCAACTTTTTTATCCACAACAGGAGACCTCTTTGGGTGAAGAGCATGCAGGTGCCCTTTATTTCTATTGCAGAGGCAGACTAATTTGCAATTCCCAATGGATACTGCCATTATCTCTATCTTCAGGAGCCAACTTACTCAACTTACAGCTTTTAAAAATGGCTTAAAAAGATTATTTTGATATCAGGATTTGCTGCTGTCAGATGATTAGCTGGATTTTTGCTAGTTGTTGTTACAGTTATAGCAGCAAACTTATTTTGGTTTGCAACAGAAGCACATTATTAGGAGAGGTTTTCTTTAATAAGAGAACACCAAAGAATTAAAAAAAAAAATCCAAAAATCTGTAGAATTATTTTCCAAAATATTTATACTTTTGGTAGTTATAGTCTGACATCCTATCGGTCATTTTCAAATGTTTCAATTTGATGATCTTTGTAATTGCTATCCCACATTAATTCTAAGGCATCTGGAAGATGAACAAGATGTTTAGTTTCTACCAAAGAATACCTAAAATATTTCTTTTCTAAATTTGTGAGTCATTGTTGCACATTGTATGCTGTTGCTAAATAACATTTCCTTGTGTACAGATTCTTGAATGGATAGAGGGAAAAGAAAGAAACATTCGAGCTCTCTTGTCTACACTGCACACAGTGCTCTGGGAAGGAGAAAATAAGTGGAAACCAGTTGGAATGGCAGACCTAGTAAACCCAGATCAAGTGAAAAAATATTACAGGAAAGCTGCTCTTGTAGTGCATCCTGACAAGGTAAGAGACAGTTTGCTGGGATTTGTCTTATTTTTTGAGCATTTCTGACAGGAGGGTTATATTGTAAATCTAGATGCACAGATGAGTTTTCTGACTGATTTATGGATACATCCAGTGTTTAGACTTAATATTTGCATGATTATAAAATTAAATCCCGACTAGGTCTGTGACAACTAATCAATGTCATCAGTAATAATTGATAATGAAACCAGTGGCTAATGAATTTTGTTATTTTAGTTGCCTTGTTATGTATTACGTAAGTCAAGAAAGAGTAACAGTGAACAGATTTTGAGATATAGTGAAGATGAAGGGTCAAACAGCAAAGAACTAAAACATTCTGAGTCTTCTCAATTCACATTTGGTAAGAAATCATGTTTTCTAAGATCTGTAAAAATTAAATCACTCAGTACAGGAGCACAATCGAAGTGTGAGAGCACCTGAAAAGAAAACACATCAGTATAATGGTGCTTAACCCACTTCCACTAGGTTATACTTGACCTGTCTGAACTGGTCATGAAACGCACTGAAAAATCAATGTTGGACATGGAAACATACTTCCTTGCACAGCTTAAGAGCAATGGGTGTATAGATGCTGTACCATGTATCCATAATGCCAAATTTTGAGGAGAGGCTGGTGGTAAGTGTGATCCTACCAGGCGTAAGTGGATGCCAGAATGATGAAGAAAAGGTTGAATATGACAAAACAGGTCATCAAAGCACAAGGACATTTGAAGTGCAGCTCTTCTGTAACATACCACTCAGCAGAATATTACACTCGCCCTGCCTTTGTCACATTTGATTAATGGGTCTGACACCACACATTCTACTTTTTTTCCCCTCTTAAAGCCAGTAATAGCAGGTACTATCGATAACAATTCTGTTCTACCTATCCACTACCATCAACATCTTTTTAGGAACAGTCATGTAAACAGTTCACTTCCTTTGCTATAAAATTGTTAGATATGCGACATTGACCAGTGTCTCCTACAGACTACGGGATGTGAAAGACGCTATATAAGCGCCCAACCCGGCACAGACTGACGCAGATGCACGTACAAAGTGATAACAACGTTTTTATTAATTCTTCAGCTGTGGGACATGTCTTTCCCGTGCCACACAGCCCAACACAGTCCCAAAGCACAAATACCACCAAAACACTTTCTTTCTCCTGTTCCACCACTCCTCCTCAACCTTAGTCCTCCTCCTCCCGACTCTGGCTCCCTGAGTGGTGGTGGCTGGCCCTTTTTATAACCCACCTGAAAGTGTTCCAGGTGCTTGACCACCTGGTCCTAATTGCACCTCCAGTTGGGGCTGAAGATTCGTCCAGCCAGGCTACTGAGTCCATGCAGCTCCCCCTAGTGGCCATCCGAGCCCCCAACTAGGCTGTGGAGGACTCCCATCTCCCATGGAGCCCTGTGGGTGGTTGAGGAATCACCGTCAGCTAGGAAGGCTGCCACCAAGCATCCCGGGGGAGGTACTGGACTGCCCATGGTGGCTCCCCCGGATCATAAGCAGCAGGGGCGTCCCTGCTGGGCATGGGACCCGGCTATCCTTAACAGGGAGTACGAATGTGCTGATTAAATGGGCCGCCACAAGTATAAATGCATTTTGGTCACAGACAGAGTACACGTTTTGTGTCATGGTCTTGCGCGCAAGCTTCATGCAGTACATATAAATAAGAGTTGAGGGATAATTCAGCAGCACACTTTGTGTCATTCTCTTCTGTTTCTTCTGGCAGCTCCAAAGCCTTATCTGACAGGCAGAATCCAAACCATCAACAACATACAAAGCCACTTGTGCAAAGTTTTTTGTTTTTTTTTTAAAGATAGTGACGGCTGGTAATTGATGCCATACTGTTTAAAAAAAGGAATCTTAAAATAATAAGTTCATCTTGAAACCTTTGCCATCTAGTGGAGGATGTCAAACATTACACTTTAGAAAAATTGTTGATACTTTAAGCCACAGGTGTCAAACTCCAGGCCTGGAAGGCCGCAGTGGGTGCAGGTTTTCTTTCTAACCCTTTTCCTAATCAGTGTCCAGTTTTCACTGCTAATTAACTTCTTTTCCCTCTATTTTAATAGCCCTGTTTTTAAGGATTAAGTCTTCTGAATTGATTCTTTTCTTCATTAAATGACAGCCAAACAGAAATGAGAAATGAAACGAGCCAACAAATGACCAGCTAAATTGGGGCTTCAAACTCCAACCAGTTCCTTAATGAGAAGCTGATTCTTGCAGTTAATTAAACCCGTTATTTAATTCCATGGCTTGTTGCTGCTCTCTTTCTGCCACAGAATACATTTCCAGAACTGTTGATATTCTGTTTTTTTCTAAGAACTCCTAAAATGTTTTGGTAACCTGAGGGATCAACCTTACTGAGACCTTCATCTTTATTTTCATTTTGTTTGATGGGTACAGGTGAGTTGGTCATGTCCTGCTTGTTTTATGTCTCATTGCTGTCCGGCTGCTAATTAAGGAAAAAACAACTAAGGGGCCTGAGTCAAGCTAATTAAAGCTAAGGCTAAAGAAGTTAATTAGCATTAAAAACTGGTTACTGATTAAGAAGATGGTTAGAATGAAACCCTGCAGCCACTGCGGCCCTCCAGGACTAGAGTTTGACACCCCTGCTTTAAGCTTTCATCACTTGATGTTGACAGCAGCCAAGAGAGTGTAAGGTAGGTTGGTAACAAAATGATCTATATTCTTTTTTTGGCAAATTTAATTTTTTTTACCATATTTGTACTATTGTTATGAAGGAAGTATTGTGCAAGTCATAAAACTCATTTATAAAATGCTTTTACTTTTCCACAAATGTTGCATTGTTTAAAACTCAAAAATTCAAAAAAAAAAAATAAACTAGCCAGTAAACTATCAGCAAAATTGTTGTTCATTACAGCCCTAATCCAGATAGCTCATCAAGTATCATTAAGGCTCATTTATACTTCACGCTCAGAACGCGTACGCGCCCGCATCATGGCTGCCACGCATTCCCAGCATTCATTTCACGCGTCCTCTGAGCAGGTCCTCAGAAATTAACGCGATGCGTGCGCGAGTCGCATTACCAGCAAAAAGTCGGGGGGCGCAGTGTGCTAAAAGTTGGAACGTGACGTCGGAGTCTCTGTTTGCTATCTACATGTGACAGCAAGCCTCTATGGAGATCCTTCGGGATCGATGCGACTTTGCTGTTTGATGAATGGCTCAAATACAGCGCTATACATTATGTTGCCGATGTGAAGTTGCAAAAAAAAAAAAAAAATAGATGGCACAAAAGATGGTATGTGAGACTTTTAAAATGTATCGTGTCATTTATATTTTTTAATTTTTGCAACTTAACAACAGCAACATAATGTATAGCGTTATATTTGAGCCACTGAGAAAAAAATAAAGGACACGGTGAAAACGTGTATTTTGTGATTAAAGTGGAAATTTCGGCTTTAATCTCGAAATGTCCACTTTAACCTCGTAGTTTACTTTATCATTAAAGCAGACGGTCGTAAACGTCATCCCAGTTTTTAATCGCTACAAGCTTCTTGGAAATGACAGCAGGTAAAGTAAAACAATAAAAAATAGATGGCACAAAAGATGGTATGTGAGACTTTTAAAATGTATCGTGTCATTACGATGCGGGAATATGCGACGCTTGAATATAAAAGCACCACGAATGCATCTGTATGTCGGCATTTTGCTTCAGCAGCGGAAAGCAGCAATAGATCGCCAAACAGAACAAATTAAATGTATGATATTCCAACTCTGTGCACATTTAGAAACTTTAGATTTATACTTGATATCACTTTCATGATGAAATGCATTAAAATGTGTATGTTACATTTTACATATAATTTCGTTTAAATAATGAATACTGTTAATAAATGCACACTTGGGGGAATAATTACACACATGGGGGTGTCACGGTGGCGGAGCGATAGCACTGCTGTCTAGCAGGGAGTTATGTTGCTGGTATTCCACACTGTGCTCCGGTTTCCTTCCAAAGATATGCAGATTTGGGGATTTGGTGCCGCTAAAATGACGCTAGTGTATGTGTGTGCTTGTATTCACCTTGCGATGAGCTGAGGCCTTGTCAAGGGACTTTCTCACTCGTGCCCAATGCTTCCTGGAATGGACACATACATCCCTGGATTTATGGATTTAATCAATAAACATCCTTTTCAGAGATATTGCGGTAAGGTGTTATCGGAATTTAATAGGTGTTTTAGGCAATTAACAACACAGAGAAGCTGAACATGTTCTCACCGCGATAATATCTCGCACTGCCACCTGGTGGATTCCTCCAGATTTACGTAAAGTACGCGCACAAGTATAAACACTACAACGCTTGCGTAGCAGGAGCGTCCGCTGCAGCATGCGTCGCGTGAAGTATAACTCCGGCCTTAGTGTTATGATTCTGAGACTTTTATAGTTACAGAATTTTATTTTTTATTGGGCTGTTGTTACCTCATGACTAGAAGTTGTCATGAGACACTTCCTGTTTAAGATGGTGGCACACTGTTGGTCGTATCAAAGTTCCGGCACTGAATACAAAACTTCACACATTTAGTTAGTGCAGATCTTTTTAGGAAGGTAGGAACTTGGATGTTAATTCAAGTACAATGTTTGATTAATGTTTATGGTCTTTGGTATCTACTGTAGGTGTAGTATTCTTTTTCTGGCTTAGAACCCTGCTTGTTTTTGATCATAGTTTTCTCCTTTCATCTCTTGGCCTGTTCCTTTTAATTCTACCTCTGTGAATTGCTATTGCAATTAGCAATAGAACATAGTTGTATTTTTTGGATAAACTGTCAAGCCTTGTACAACATTATGGAGCACTGCTTTTTAATTCTATTTCTAAACAAATAATCAATAAAAATATTCTGTATGTGAATGAGAATGAAATATTATTTCCACCCATCCTTTGAATATTGCCATATTTCCATCAGGCTGTGTGATCATTAGACCATGCTTTTAGTCTAAACCACTTGCACCAAGGCATATGGTATATCAAAGTAAATAAGAAAACGTATGGCAGTCTTACACAAGGTAACACGATGTACAAAGAAACAGAGCACAAATGAAAACCCTGCTACCTCTGGTAGACACCTACTCACCCACTAATTTGTCTCCCACCACTCTCTCTCTCCTTCATTTGTCAGCTTTACCTACTGCCATACGTCCATTGTTCCTGTTCTCCTCCAAATATTACAATCTTAGTCTAGAATCAGGTGTGATCTGAAACAGCTTTAGAATGACCTCCAACCCATGGCCCAGGGAGCTTCTCATGTTAGGGCAGTGTATTTTAGCCATAGAGCTACCTCTCGTGCATCCATGTGAACACTTGCGCTCTTACAGAAATGGACAGTACCTTATCCTGTTGCTTTATACTGGGATCACAAAATAGAAATATACTTTCCTGAATGAGCTTAAATATCAAATAAAAGGCCTTTCCTTAAAAATAAAACATTGGAGAGTTTAGTATGGACCTGCTGCACTGTAAATGGTTTATCAATATATTGAAAGAATGTTAAGAATATTATGCATTGTATGCTTTTTGTTTGCTTTAGAAGAACTCTGTTTTGCCAAGCCTAATAAGCTGAGGCATCTGTAAATTTTAAAATCTTTTAAAATAATTATTCTTCTGTTTATTTATAGGCCACTGGGCAGCCCTATGAGCAATATGCCAAGATGATCTTCATGGAGTTGAGTGATGCATGGTCAGAATTTGAAAACCAAGGTTCAAAAGCACTCTTTTGAGAATCAACTTCCAAAGAAGTTTTTGCAGTTAAATGTGGTTGGAATTGTTCTGGTATTTGTCTTTCTAGGAACTCCTTTGTAAGCATCTTCTAGAGAGAAAAAAATCACTAATTTATTTCTTCTCAATAATATATGATAAGAAAGAATCTAAGTTATTATGGGGTTATATTTTCATAGGACAATCACTGTATCAGCCAAACATCTATATGAATCCATATGAATGTTCTACAGTTTATATAAAAAAAAAAAAGGAAAATTAAGAAGAAAAGTAGAATTTTAAGATGTCTGACAGAGGATCAATTGCCTTCTGTTATGTTCATATTGAATATGAATCTTTACAATATTATGTACTGCCATTTCGGGTAATCTGCTACAATGAAGAAACGAAGACTGCATTCAGTCCCTTCTGTGCATTATTATTGAAGGTATTGATTACAGAAATAGAAAATGATTGTAAAGTCTTCTGCTTTCAGATGAATCATCATCAAGATGTTTAACTTGCAGGAATGTGCATAATGTGTAGAATGTTCTAGTTGACTAGTCTGGTCAAAATGATGTGAAGTCATAATATCATGTTTAGCCTTACCGTGATTAACTTGTTTATCAATACATGCCATCGATGTATGTTTTTGTTGCCCATCTTCGCAATTCAGTTTTATGTTATACTCCATTTGATAAGAACTTTGCTGATTATATCATATTCAACACTACCAAATTAGCATTCTTTTTTTCCACTGTGTTTTTTAGTGTAGTTTTCTTAAAGTTTTTATAATGTAAGGACAAAAGAACAAAAATATATAGATTCCAAAAGATAACTGTCAGTGTGTTGTCAAGTATAAAATCATTCCACAGCAGAAAAATGTCGTTTTTATTGTATTTGAAGCAGAATTACTACTAATTTGAATGAAAATGTTTTGCTATAACCAAAAAGGTCATGTTGTATAATCTAACAAGGCAACGCCATGCAGTATTTGGTCCATTGCTCTGTCTTAAAAGTAGTGCTTCTTTTCCTGCCATTTGTATTCTTAGTATTTAAGTTCTTTTTTTGGTACAGGCATCAAAGCATTCTGAATGTTTAGTTTTATAATATTAAAATTCAGCTTAACAGAGCATACCAAAATGAAAATGAATGTCAAATTTAGTCACTTGCAGCATCACAGAATTATCTTTTCCTTTTCACGTTTATATTAAAGTGACATTACTTTATTTTCAGTGCAGCAAATAATGAGAAGAAAGTGCAAGTAAAATAGTAAAAACAACTATTGGGGATCACTGATGAGGGAAGTTGACTCTGTGCTTTGTTCCAAGAAGTGTTTACTGTATTAAGTAAGAAAAAATTCTGTCACAAGCTGATTGTTAAAAATATGAATGCAATATTGTTAACGACAAATAATAACTAAACCTCTCGCCTTGAGAATTGTGTATCATAATATACATTTTTACGTTTGCCATGTGGTGCTACTTCCTGCCATTTTTGAGCTAAATTCTGCTATTAGTCACTTGTTCATTCTCAGTGTTCATATCATTAGCAGAGCCTTACTCTCTGTATTTGTTCCGACTTCTGCTATGTAATTTGGCTTTTTTATGGCCATTAGTCAAAAGTGCCAGACATGTAAGAGAAGTTGATTAGAAAGCAAACAGAAATGTCAAATGGATTTAAAATGGAAACAGCAAGTTCAACAGATTCTGTTTGGGATCAGATTGAGGTATGAACCTGTTTATGCTTGGAAATTATATAAAAACAAACTGTTAACACTGGATTTTATTGTTTGATACTTATTGTAAAAATGAAAGAGGGGTAATTTCTAATGAGAACATTCTTTCTCAGCTACACTCCAAAACTCAACTGGCATTGTGCTGATGGGATTGATGTGTAATCCAGCTATTTAATTTTTTGCTTGAATTAAATGCTGTTTCACCTGTGGGTGTTAATATAAGCATGAAGGGAGTACAAAAAAACACAGTTACACATTAAAAAGTGGAAAACAAATTATAAAGGAAATGCAAGAAATAATTTGTTCATTCTTTATGAATACATGTATGTATATATGAACTGTTATTTTAAACTATATGACAATATATCAAAGATTCTCTGCAGATGTTGTATTAGGTTTATGACAAATAAAACAATTAAAAGCTATATGTCTCATACTTTTTCATATAGTTTTTCATTCAGTACTCAAGTACCTGATCTAAATGTTTCCAGAAATAAATTCACAGGAAAGTTAAAGATTTGTAAATAAAAGAAAAATGAAGTAGATTGTTGTCCACTTCACTGGGGGGAAAAAAATTTTAAATAAGCATAAATACACAGAGCAATCTAGATGAGATATTTAAATTCCACACAGATTCTGCCACTGCCCTCTCTTGTGTTTAGTGTCCTTTAGTATTCTGCCAGAAATTTTTAATTTGTGTAATTCCACTGTATATCCTGAACCTTATACAGTGCCTATGAAAAGGATTGATCCCCTTGGATGTATTCACATTTTCTTTTTATACTCCATTGAATCGCAGTGGATTTAAATGGGCTTTTTGACACTGATCAACAGAATAAGAGTCCTTCATTTCAACTGAAAACTGAGCTGTACAAAGTGGTCTAAATGAATTACAAATATGAAACATAAAATAAAGTGCCCTTTTATATAACACACCTAAATCATCACTGGAAATCACATAACCTTGGTTCATTGGAGATCACTTGTCTGTAGTTCAGGTGGTTTAGTGGATTGCAGCATAAATGCACCTTATCTGGGTGCACTTCTGGTGAAGTCAGTAGTGTTGTCTAACAAAGCACAAAAGAACACTATTTGCACCAAATCCAAGACCATGGTCCTCAGGTGGAAAAGGGTGGAGTGCCCTGTCAGGGTTGGGAGCGAGATCCTGCCCCAAGTGGAGGAGTTCTAGTATCTCTGGTCTTGTTCACGAGTGAGGGAAGAATGGAGTGTGAGATTGACAGGCGGATCGGTGCAGCGTCCGCAGTAATGCGGGCTCTGCATCGGTCTGTCGGGGTGAAAAAGGAGATGAGCCGTGAGGTAAAGCTCTCAATTTACCAGTCAATCTACGTTCCTATCCTCACCTATGGTCATGAGCTATGGGTAGTGACTGAAAGAACGAGATTGCGAATACAAGCGGCTGAAATGAGTTTCCTCCGCAGGGTGTCTGGGCTTTCCCTTAAAGATAGGGTGAGAAGCTCAGTCATCCCGGGAGAGGAGTCAGATGAGGTGGCTCGGGCATCTGATCAGGATGCCTCCTGGACGCCTCCCTGGTGAGGTGTTCAGGGCATGTCTAACTGGGAGGAGGCCCCGGGGAAGACCCAGGACACGCAGGAGGGACTATGTATCCCGGCTGGCCTGGGAACGCCTCGGGATTCCCTCGGAAGAGCTAGAAGAAGTGGCCGGGAGAGTGAAGTCTGGGCATCTCTGCTCAAGCTGCTGCCCCTGCGACCCGAAATTGGATTAGCGGAAGCGCACCCTGTGCATCTTAGTGAAAAGGTGATTGAACAGTACAAGATGGGATGGAGAGAAGAAAATATCCAAGTCACTGAATATCCAGTTAAATCAAATCCTTAAGAAATGGAAAGAGCATGGCACAACTGTAAATTTTCCTAAAGCAGGCCTTCCACAAAAACTGAACAATCATGCAAAATTAAGACATTATTGTTTGTTATATAACTAGTAATTAATAAAGAGTGGATCTCGCTGTGTTCACCAAATAAACTGGTCTGTGTTTTTGAGTGGATGGGAAAGATGGCAGGTAGGATCTCCACATCTTTGTAAATGGTGAGTGCAAGGTATCTTATGGTAGACTAGTTAAGTTTTGAGCCTAACAAACTTTATCCTCCACCCCCATGGCATTGTTCTCTGGAGAGGCGGGAGGGGAAAAAATACAGCACCAGGTTGATCAGTTGAAAAAGGTAGGAGGAAAATGATGTGTTAAATAAGGGTATTTGATCAGTAACAGTCACCTTTTCTCCTATCTTGCTTCGTTTCTTTACCTCAGCCACCCTATTTTGTTTGGCTCAAGATGAAAGAATTCTTCCATAGCTGCATTGAGGCAAGAGTTGACAAAATTTACTCTTTAGACTGACAAATGCGTCATTGCATCCCAAAGAGTGATTTGTGAGTTGAAAGGGCAACGTGAAGGAAAGCATACTGGCTGTGTGGAATTTGCATGTTGGCCCATTTGGGTTTACTCTGACGTCCTCCCACAGTCAAAAGACATGCAAGTTATAAGAATTGGTGATTCTAAATTGGTCCCTAATGTGTTTGTTCACCCTAGGATAGACAAGGGCCCTATACAAAGACTGGGCCTGCCTGTGCCCGTTGCTTGCTGGGATAGGCTCAAACTGTGCCCTTCCCTAGATAGAGCAGGTTAAGAAAATTATCCATCCTGCTCAAAGCAACTCTGTGTTATAGGTCACCTATTCTTAAAGCAGACAGAACTGTTCTGTACAGTTTTAACTATGGATTAGTTTACTGTTTCAGATTTGCTATTTGCACATATTTATTTTACAGTTTTTTTCTCATTTACTAGTCTGGTAGCTGCACAGCACAAATGATTGAAATAATACTGTGCATGTATTGAGCGCTTATGCCTGCCTATATAAACGGTGTCATAGTAGTGTGAGTAAATCACACATAGGCATACCAGCGTAACAAAATAGATTAAAAAAACATAAATGTGTTATCTGTATATTTGATGAAGGAAACAAATAACTGAAAACACTCCAATTTTCAAATGAATTACAGGTGCCGGTCATAAAATTAGAATATCATGACAAAGTTGATTTATTTCAGTAATTCCATTCAAAAAGTGAAACTTGTATATTAGATTCATTCATTACACACAGACTGATGTATTTCAAATGTTTATTTCTTTTAATTTTGATGATTATAACTGACAACTAATGAAAGTCCCAAATTCAGCATCATGGAAAATTAGAATATTGTGAAAAGGTTCAATATTGAAGACACCTGGTGCCACAATCTAATCAGCTAATTAACTCAAAACACCTACAAAAGCCTTTAATGGTCTCTCAGTCTAGTTCTGTAGGCTACACAATCATGGGGAAGACTGCATGGGGAAGACTGCTGCTGACAAAAGACGACCATTGACACCTTGCACAAGGAGGGCAAGACACAAAAGGTCATTGCTAAAGAGGCTGGCTGTTCACAGAGCTCTGTGTCCAAGCACATTAATAGGGAGGCGAAGGGAAGGACAAGATGTGGTAGAATAAAGTGTACAAGCAATAGGGATAACCACACCCTGGAGAGGATTGTGAAACAAAACCCATTCAAAACTGTGGGGGAGATTCACAAAGAGTGGACTGCAGCTGGAGTCAGTGCTTCAAGAACCACCACACACAGACGTATTCAAGACATGGGTTTCAGCTGTCGCATTCCTTGTGTCAAGCCACTCTTGAACAAGGGACAGCGTCAGAAGCGTCTCGCCTGGGCTAAAGACAAAAAGGACTGGACTGCTGCTGAGTTATGTTCTCTGATGAAAGTAAATTTTGCATTTCCTTTGCAAATCAAGGTCCCAGAGTCTGGAGGAAGAGAGGAGAGGCACAGAATCCACGTTGCTTGAGGTGCAGTGTAAAGTTTCTACAGTCGGTGATGGTTTGGGGTGCCATGTCATCTACTGGTGTTGGTCCATTGTGTTTTCTGAGGTCCAAGGTCAACGCAGCCGTCTACCAGGAAGTTTTAGAGCACTTCATGCTTCCTGCTGCTGACGAACTTTATGGAGATGCAGATTTAATTTTCCAACAGGACCTGGCACCTGCATAAAGTGCCAAAACTACCAGTACTTGGTTTAATGACCATGGTATCCCTGTTCTTGATTGGCCAGCAAACTCGCCTGACCTTAACCCCATAGAAAATCTATGGGGTATTGTGAAGAGGAAGATGCAATACACCAGACCCAACAATTCAGAAGAGCTGAAGGCCACTATCAGAGCAACATGGGCTCTCATGAATTTGGGACTTTAATTAGTTGTCAGTTATAATCATGAGAATTAAAAGAAATAAACATTTGAAATACATCAGTCTGTGTGTAATGAATGAATCTAATATACAAGGTTCACTTTTTGAATGGAATTACTGAAATAAATCAACTTTGTCATGATATTCTAATTTTATGACCGGCACCTGTAAGTCCCCAAACACACTGGATTGTTATTTCTTGTGTACAATTTCTCTGTGAACTTTTAATTTTGAAGTTTTAAATGTGTTAATGTGAGTATTCATATTGTAACTTTATATAACAATTAATATTTGACTTGAGATATGATGTAAATATATAGCATGTCGGGGATGCCAGGGGCGACGACCCGGCCGGAACGCCTTGAAGAATCGGAAGAGAGTCTACGCCCGCCCTGGTTCACGTGGGGGCTGCCACCCTGGTTGCTTTGGGGGCCACAGGAGAGGACTTGGAAGCCCAACCCTGTAGGGGCCCGTGGTCACTGCCAGGGGGCGCCCCAATGCCTTGGGAACCCTGGACCCCAGCACTTCTGCCACACCAGGAAGTGCTGGGGGGAAGAGAAGCAGGGACACCCAGAGAGCTTCCGTGAGAACAGCCGGCACTTGCGCCACACTGGGGCGTGTCAGCGGGAGATTGCCGGGGAGCACCTGAAGCACATCTGGGTGTGGATAAAAGGGGCCGCCTGCCTTCATTCGAGGCTGAAGTTGGGTGGAAGCAGGACGAAGCAGAGGAGAGTGTGGAGGTGGCCTGAAGAAAGGTGTTGTGTGGCCAGGACTTTGGGGGGTTTGTGCACTTGTAAATATTGTAAATAGTTGTAAATAAATGTGTGGTGGTGACTTCCAACATGTCTGCCTGTCTGTGTCCGGGCCACGTCCACATCTGGCGTAGCCGGCAGGATGCTCCGTCTGGTGCAAGACGGGGACCTGGCATTCAAAATGTTGTTGTGGATGGCCCGGCGCAGCAGGGGACCCCACCCACGTGCCGCAGGAGCAGCGTGCACACAGCCCCACTGGGGAAAAGTACCCCACGGACCGCCATGGGTCCGCAGGAGAGCTGTTTTCCCCTGAGGCGGATCGACGGCGTGTGGAGCTGGGTAGCAGCAGGCTCCTGCGGGTGCGCATTTGCTGGAGGCGCCTGGGACGGCATTGCGTCTAGGGAGGCCATGCCGAGGACGTCTCCTCAGTTAAACAGGACCCGGGAGGGGAGTTCCCTGCCTATCGGCAGCAGGACCGGGCGTGTGTTCTTTCTTGCAGGCAGGGACAGCCCGGATCCGCGTCAGGGATCGCCGGGGCTTCGACGACGCGGCAGCGCCTGCGGAAGTCGTGGAAAAGGAGCCGCTGCAGCAGAAAAAACAGCGAGGCTGCAACCAAGCACGTCGCCGCCGCAGGAAGGGAGCGAAAATGGCCACGGACCAGAAGTCCCTCCCCATGTCAGGCACGCGATTGGATGGTGTGTCTTCCGTGCCCGCCGGTGACTGGAGAGAAGCGGGACGAAGGAATGTCCATCACGTGCCGGGAGGAGACCCGATTGGGCCGGAGGAAGAGGCCCACAGGAAGTTGCTGGTGTCTGGAGCTGACGGACAGGTAAGCTCCGCGTCGGGTAACTTCCTGTCTTTGCTGGCTGCTCTGTCGGAGCTGAAGGCGTGCCCATGGAGCAGCGTTTGTCGCAGGTGCTACGTGCACTCCGGGCAGAGTTGCGAGTACTGGAGATGAAGGCAGTTGCGTCATTCGAAGAGCTACTGGCGGCGATAAGACGTTGTGACGCTGGATTCTTCAGCCGGAGGTGTACAGCGGGGAAGGTGAGTACAGCCGTCCCCGTACAGCATGAAGGAGGGTCTGCTGAAAACGGCTGTGATACCAACGATCAGCATCAAGTAAGCAGTCCTCTGACAGTGGATGCGGTGCCGGGGGCTGTGCGCGCGATGAGGGGAGAGACAGCGAGAGGGCCGGCAGAACACAGGCTGTTGAGTGCCCCAGGTGCTAGCGCCCTCCGCCCCGAGTCGGCAGCAGTCTCACGCTGCTCTACAGGGATGCAGACGGGAAACTGTCTCATTCTCTGCAATAAGGAGACTCAGGGCGTCCCGGAGCGACAGGAGGAATCGAGGGGTGAATGCCGGTTCTTCCAATAGGATGGGACGTGGTGCTGGGAGCACCCGTTCGAGTGCTGGCCGCCCTCTGCGGGGGCAGAGGGAACCCGTGAGGTCAACGGAGAGGAAAGGTATGCAGGCGGTCCCGTCTAATCCACCGACAGGGGGGACATGGAGCCCACGGAGGGGGTGCCGAACAGGCAAGTGCCGGTCGGGGCGCTGCCAGTGCGTGGCACAAGGGGACGCCAGGGAAGGGTGTCCAGGCAGCGGCTCTGCCCCCGTCTTTCTCTTTATTGTAGGACCGGACTCTGGACAAGCAGTAGGACCCACTTCGTTGGGAACCTGCCCTCGGGAGATGGGCCGTCTGATGGGAGGACTCTCCGCTGGTATGGGGGTGCTGCCACGGCTGGCGGAGGCTACGAAGGGGCGAGTGGCTCCAACCAAAGGGGCACGAAAACCTCGGAGGGGGTGCTGAAGGATTGGGCCCCGGGGTGCCGGTAAGAGGGGGGGGGGAGCCAGGTGTTGGGAGACCAGGGCCGGACCTCGGCTGCCCAGGAGTAGGACCCGCTTTGGGGGTAAGCTGCCCTCGCTGGATGTGTCGCTCCTTCCGAGTGGTCTTCGCTGGCTGTGGGGCACTGTCAGGGATGCCAGGTGCGACGACCCGGCTGGGACGCCTTGAAGGACCGGAAGAGGGTCTACGCCCACCCTGGATCACATGGGGGCTGCCACCCTGGTTGCTTTAGGGGCCACGGGTAGAGGGCTTGGAAGCCCAACCCTGTAGGGGCCCGTGTTCACCATCAGGGGGTGCCCCAATGCCTTGGGAAACCTGGACCTCAGCACTTCTGCCAAACCAGGAAGTGCTGGGGGGGGAAGAGAAGCAGGGACACCCAGAGAGCTTCCGGGAGAACAGCCGGCACTTCTGCCACACTGGGGCGTGTCAGCGGGAGATTGCCGGGGAGCACCTGAAGCACATCCGGGTGTGGCTAGAGTCGGGTGGAAGCAGGACGAAGCAGAGGAGAGTGTGGAGGTGGCCTGAAGAAAGGTGTTGTATGGCCAGGACTTTGGGGGGTTTGTGCACTTGTAAATATTGTAAATAGTTGTAAATAAATGTGTGGTGGTGACTTCTAACATGTCTGCCTGTCTGTGTCCGGGCCACGTCCACAAGCAGTACAGTTGATACTCTTTTAAAAAAAAAAAAAAGTAATTATTTTTATAGTTTGCCTAAATCTGCCACCTAAATGTCAAACACTGGCCATCAAGGTAAAGATGAGTTAGGCTTGCAAGCTGCACATCACAGGGTCCTTCAGATCTGTTTCTGATATAGTTAACATCACTGATTTGTATTTAACTGGTAAATAATACAAAGTCGCTCTGACGATATTTGCCTAAAAGAAGTGTAGTGTCCGGTCATTTTGAGGGGGTGTTGGAATGAGGGCGGGTAGTGTCTTCCACACCTTAGAGCTGTTCACATATCATTCAGCAGCATACATAAAAAAACAATGTGAGGGGCCATGTAGGGCGTTGTAATTTAAATTAGTTATCGTATGTGCAAGCAGTTTTAAAGTGGTTGTTAACAGCATTATAGCACAGCAGTCCGCCCCCAGCAAGTGTGGAAAGGGCTGTTTAAATCACACAAATAATAAAGTACCTTATTATATGTGTAGCTTTGATTGTAATATTTATTTGGTATTATTCTGGTGAGTTGTATGCAGTAAAAGTGTAAACGTGTTTGTATCCAACACTTTAAACACGATGCCCCCAGTCCCACCTGTCCCCTATTCTTACAGTAAGAATCAAGTCGCCTTATTAACTAACAATCCCTCTCTTCACAGCATAAAACTTTCTTACAGTGACATCGATGATGCTATTACTAACTCTGCTAACCTGAGTTTCCTATAGGCGGTCTGCAACTTGACCCTTCTCGTCTCTCATTGGCGAAAGGTTAGCGACTACTATACCAATTGGTCAGCAGTCGCACCTTCAATGCGGATGATCATAGACATATATAGGTAGACCCTGCATTCACTGTGTTGCTCAGTGTCACTACCCAATCTGTGTGCGCACGCGTATTGAAAACCTAACATGCTGTAAAGTGTATGCGTTAAACACATTGGGATGCACCGTAAAGTGTGCGATAATGTAGGCTTTC
Source organism: Polypterus senegalus (assembly GCF_016835505.1). NCBI lineage: Eukaryota > Metazoa > Chordata > Cladistia > Polypteriformes > Polypteridae > Polypterus > Polypterus senegalus. The sequence continues at coordinate 66,562,262 of NC_053157.1, read as the reverse complement.
AATATGCATGCACGAACGCGTGGATTGGGCCAGCAACAATGACCAGATACTGACACACACCGCATGCGCTTAATGAAAAAAACAAAAAAATCCACTTTACAGAAGGGCCCGATCGGAACTGTGCATGCTGAATCACAACTTGATTACAGTATACTCATTTTACTTCCGCATTAGTTGACCTAAATGAAAATATTCATCTTGCAAACTGAATGAACCAGCTTTCGTGGCGTAACGTTGACGTCCAAGGTTCGATTGCCGTAAGGGGAAGCATAAGTGTGCACACCTGATTAGCCCCACTCTTTGGCAGGTACTGTGCGTGAATATATATATATATATATATATATATATATATATATATATATATATATATATATATATATATATATATATATATATATATATGTATAAAATGTAAGTATGTAGTGTTTTTAGTTTTCCACTCATGTAATAAATTACATAAAGTCCCCTTTCCGTTTTGATCTATTCTTGCAATTTCCCTCTGTGGACAAATTGTGTTTGTTTAAAAATATGTTTAGATATTAATTATTATTAATAAAATTGCCATTTGTATTAAGGCATCAGGTTTACAAAACCTAATGTAGCCAACCAGATTTATAGAAATAAATGGTCCTTTTTCAACAAAAGAAAAGAATTAACACTGTGTTGCATGGCATTGTGCCGACTATCCCTGTCCTTAGTGTTGTGACAGTCCACTGGTTAAGATTCTTTATTTCCTTCTCAGTTGTGCATTCAGGTCAGATGCTGAAGGAATCAAGAGCATAAAGCCATTGGTTTAAATCCTCATTTATTCCAATTGCTATTAATCTTATGAAGAAGTTCAACTTTACATCCACCGACTTTAAGTGAGTGAGCAGTTATCACTTGAATCAATCTATTTCATCTATTTTTTTATACTAAGTTGCTTGCTGCTGTAGTTCATATTTGTAATACGTTTGTTCTTAGTGATGTGTTTTTAATGTTGTTTCAAGGTGTCTCTGTAAAACCCCGCCACCCCCTGAGAAACCAAACTTACCTATTAAGACAATAAAACTGAGCAGAATTTAAACAGCATGAAATAGTTCAGTTTATGATGAACACCATGTGGATAGTGGGCAGTGACATTCCTTCTCACAAGTTTAATCAAGATAACACACCTTTGTTTGTATGCAGACTCCTCATCGCATGTGAATGGTTTTATTCACCCATATGGATACAGAGCCAGTTCATTTTTATAAATTTTAAAAAAGGAAATACAATAAAAATAACAAAATTGAAAGATCTGTAAACAATGTTTCTCAAAAAAAAAGATATACACTCAATATATAAATATAAAAAATATACATTTTATATATATATATATATATATATATATATATATATATATATATATATATATATACACACACTGTGAGTGGAAAAAAACACACCAAAATGTTTTTCATCACATCTTCGCAATAGTCGGCCAATTTTGATAAAATTTGGAACATTGTATAAACTTGTGTCAAAGCCTGGTCAAAGCAGTATAAGATCTTACTTATTTATAAATTTGGTTGCCATGGATGCGTGCGAACGCAGATGATAAAGTTTGTAAACAAGTTTGACCCTTGCTAAATTTGCAGATAAAAATGGGTTTCAGTACGGAAGACCGAAACACGAAGACTTAAGTTCAATAAGCTAGTGCAGCGATGTTGTTTGTTTGATGTGAGTAATTAATACAATTGTTGTTGGAAAACATATTACATACACTTTGTATCAAACATTAAGTAAATCAGCCGACTATTGTTGAAGATGTGATGAAAAACGTTTTGGTGTGTTTTTTTTTCCACTCACAGTTTGTATATATATATATATATATATATATATATATATATATATATATATATATATATATATATATACACACATACATATATACATACATATATACACACAGACACACACACAAATTATATATATAGTTGTGCTAGAAAGTTTCTATATTTCTGTATAAATATGACCTAAAACATCATCAGATTTTCACTCAAGTCCTAAAAGTAGATAAAGAGAAACCAGTTAAACAAATGAGACAAAAATAGTATACTTGGTCATTTATTTATTGAGGAAAATGATTGAATATTACATATTTGTGAGTGGCAAAAGTATGTGAACCTCTAGGATTAGCAGTTAGTTTGAAGGTGAAATTAGAGTCGGGTGTTTTCAATCAATGGGATGACAATCAGGTGTGAGTGGGCACCCTGTGTTATTTAAAGAACAGGGACCTATCCAAGTCTGCTCTTCACAACACGTTTGTGGAAGTGGATCATGGCACGAACAAAGGAGATTTCTGAGGACCTCAGAAAAAGAGTTGTTGATGCTCATCAGGCTGGAAAAGGTTACAAAATCATCTCTAAAGAGTTTGGACTCCATCAATCCACAGTTAGACAGATTGTGTACAAATGGAGGGAATTCAAGACCATTGTTACCCTCCCTAGGAGTGGTCGACCAACAAAGATCAGTCCAAGAGCAAGGCGTGTAATAGTCGGTGAGGTCACAAAGGACCCCAGGGTAACTTCTAAGCAACTGAAGGCCTCTCTCACATTGGCTAATGTTCAAGTTCATGAGTCCACCATCAGGAGAACACTGAACAATGGTGTGCATGGCAGGGTTGCAAGGAGAAAGCCACTGCTCTCCAAAAAAAAAAACAAAAAACACTGCAATAAACTGAAAAAAGAAAACAGAAAAAAACAGCAGAAGTTAGTACCCAGTGCAGATCTTACAAACTGTACACAGTACCATTTCTAATCTATTACAACCAATGCAAGTAACTGAGAAAAAGCCAAGTTAGAAAAGTGGGCTTGTTGAAGATTTTTGAAATGATTGACATTTGGAGCCTGGCCCTTCTCTATTGGCAAAGCATTCCAGATTTTGTTGCATGAGTACAGAAAGCTGCCGGTTTTTATGGTTGATCTTGGAATAAAAAGCAAAGCAACGTTTGAGAAAAGAAATGTTGGAAGCAGACTCTCCAAAATCTAGGCAGGGTCTAAAATACTCAAAGCCTTCTATCTAATAGAACCTTGAAATCAATTCTATGTGAGACAGGCAGTCTATGTAATGAAACTGAGACGGTTTTCAGAAGAAAAAAAAAATAGACCAATACCTCGTGATCACTTGGCAAAGGCACAGCAGAGGTTGAGATGGAGGATTCTAGAAGTGCCGGGCAGGAGGGCCACCCACTACTTCAACTTGGCACACATCTCTACATACTTCTTTTTTAACTGCTGCCCCATAATACGACCGGACTGTTCTACTACACTGTAACTGTTAAAAACATATACACAATAGATGCATGATGTTCACTCAAGGAGTTCAAACATTAATAAAGTGTACCCTTACTTCTTGTTCTGCCTCCTTTCTTGGTTCACCTGCATATCAATTATTACCAAAGAAAACCACCACAATAAAAGTTCTGCTTAGAGTAAAGTATAAATAACAATATTATTTTTAATTACTGTGGTTTTTTGTTGAATTTTAAAAGAACCCCAACTTAATTGTCATTATATGTAGCATCATTTTTTTTTCCTTTTACATTACGCATACATTAGACAATGTTACAATCTCTGTATATCTGAACTTTTAATGTGATGTGTTCAGGTGTCATTACTTACATGAAAACATCTTTGTTTTTCTCTCCTGCTTTAGTTTTGTTTTAATTTAAAATTAAGTCTCAGCTCCTTCAAAATCCAACAAAAAAACACAGTAACTGAAGAAAATAATTTTTTTTGCAAAACGGAACAACATCCCTGTTTAGTGACTGCTGGGACTGATGTGCCTCTGTGTTTGTGAGGATTCACACTCTGAGGCTTTCCTGTTTAAAATTATAAAGCCCGTGTTAGTTACTGGACAGAGCAGACATACGGTGCAGTATTCAAGACAGCAAAATATTACAGATCAAGTAATAAATATAGGGAGGATTTGCAGGAATTGTGCAGAAATTACTTCTGAAACTGAAAGCCTCAGTAGTCTTACCTGTAGAAATAGCAAATCTAACATGACCTGCACATCATCTCGAATTGGGAATCTTAAAAGCAGAAGAAAAGAACATCCAGTTGTGTCTCAGAATTCGGGTTTGCTGGCATCTGTTCAGCCACATGAGAGGCTGATTACCATCGGGCATCCTGTAGAATCAAGAAAAAAAATACAATAAAGGGGCATTGATTTTCTAACTGCAGCAATAAGAAATAAGTTATTTGTAAGGAGCAAGCCTTCTTCATTAAATTCAGTTAAATGTATGTGTTTGTACTTCTATAAGCTTATGACGCGTGACAACAGCAGGTGCCCAGTCCATCACTGTGCCACATCAGACGCACACCATACTTCTCTGATGGCTTTGGATATAAATTTTAAAATTGCCTGTCTTCTGCCACAGAATTTTTTCTACCAAACAAGGTTAAAGAAATCCATTTCAAAATTATGAATAAATGGTAGACAACTAATCCATCCATTATCCAACCCGCTATATCCTAACTACAGGGTCACGGGGGTCTGCTGGAGCCAATCCCAGCTAACACAGGGCGCAAGGCAGGAAACAGACCCCGGGCAGGGCGCCAGCCCACCTCAGAGACAACTAATCAATAATTCATATGTATGACATTAATATATCCCCAAAATGTATTTTTTGTACAAATGAAGACAAATCACCTCTCACATTTCTTTTTTTTTCTGCTCCTATTCTAAAATGTTTTATAAAGATTTATTTCTGTTACTGTATTGAATGACAAACCAATATCTCACTGTAAGAGCCAATCTTAGAAAGTTAAAGTTTTGAATTAAATTCATATTAATGTTTGCTTATTTTGAATAGAATATAAATTCCTTTCATAGTCATAACTTATGGTATAGTCTTTTCACCCTATAAGTTAGCAAGAGATAGAACCTTCTTACTATAACTGAGTAACAGTGTGATAATAAGCTCAGTTTTGTTTAGAATAGGTCCCAGTAAAGAGGGACTTGAAAGGCCCATTTTTTGGCTTAGAAATGGGATAAGCATACAGTTTTCTGACCGTTTTGAAATGGTTCAGAAATGTTAAGTAAATAGTAACGATTTGAAATGTAGCAAGATTAAGTTTAGAATTGAACTTTTCTTAACATTAATTTCCTCTTTGTTATTTTAATTTTCTTTTTTTTGTGTGAACTTTTTTTTATTTCAAAACTTAACTAAACTTTCAAAAACCAAGATATTTTGTCTAGGGAAACATTTCTGCGCGTCAGGCTTTTGTTGAATCCCATTTTTTTGAGTTGAAGCTGCAGAACTTTGGTAATTTTGGGAAAACGCAGCTACACTCACTGTTTAAGTATTGTTCTTCTTCTGTATACCATTTTGAAGAGTAAATGTTAAAAAATGCAGCAACTGTGATTTTCTTGCTTCGTAAATTTCCTATTCATAAGCGTTAAGTTCAGAACATTAGACCCTTTGTTACATCTTTCTGTATGAACATTAATATGCTAGAAATAGCTTTAAAAAACAGAAAACACACTAAAATAATTAAAACATGTAAGATTCTGATCTGCTTCATTAACAATTTGTAATGATATTATCTGCATCTCGCTTTCTTGTAATAACTTAGCTGTTGCTACTCTTGTATCTAATTTAGCCTTCATCATTATGTATTTGTTAACTTTATTATGGAAAAACTATTGTAATGATATAATCTGATATCAACATAATAAAAAAAAAACACTGATGGCTTTGGAGGGCACACTTTACACCCGTAGAGTGTCAGTCGTGCACTGCTAATCCATCCATCCATTTTCCAACCCATTGAATCCGAACATAGGGTCACGGGGTCTGCTGGAGCCAATCCCAGCCAACACAGGGCGCAAGGCAGGAACCAATCCCGGGCAGGGCGCCAACCCACCACAGTGCACTGCTAATTCTGTTCCTAAATTGACACCTCGATTACATTGATTTGCTTAATTATTAGTAAGCCGTTCACTCTTTAAGATGAAAAATGTGAACAAATGTTAAAAGAAACACACCACCAAATGCTAATAGGGTGTTAAAAAATAAATGAAATGCATCCATTAACCCAAATGCAGAAAATGCTGCGACTTTCACATTTAAACCACGAGATTACGAATGTCGTATAGCAACTAAAAATTAAAATCCTTATTGCCTTTTTCATCAATACGATGTAGTTACAAAAAGCTATACGTATCCATTACAAAGTTCACAGACATACATCGCATTTCATTTCGCTCCCTCTTCATTCGATTGCATTTAAAATTTTCAGGCGACAAATATTCTTCCAAGATGTTATAAAATTCAAAAGTTGCCATCTTTTCCAGTAAGAAGTCCACTTACGGACAGAGATAAACATCAACACAAAAATGATTCGCAAGTACAATTCAAACCTGACGAGTGACGTGCATCGTAAAAAACATTAGATATGTGCAGAACAAATCGGGCAGTGTCGTGATATTAATTTTTATTAAGCAGAGAGCGCGTGCATGAGACAAATCGGATAGGGACTTGTATCGCAAAGTAAAAAAAATGCAGATCGGGCAGGTAAAACTCTGTGCATGCGTGTGCGGCTCGGGTTGTCTTTGTACGCATGTGCCCGAAAATCAGGTAGGCACCGTAGATCGGGTAGTGACACCCAGTTGACACAATACATCAGTGCGTCCGCCCTATTGTGAGTGGTAAAAGTGCCATTTAAACTAATACAGGTAGATGTGGAAACCGGGTTTTCTGATGAAAAAACAGTAACGTTTAAAACAGTATCGTTTACATACAACAGATTTTGGCAAATCGTTTAAATGCAATTATTTATATCCAGTTATACACTAATAATGGCAATTATTAAATAATTATTATTATTAAATAATTCCTCCCATATAAGTAACATTTCTTGGACTGCTTTCTTCCATCTCTAAAACATTTCTAGACTTCGTCCTGTTCTTACACAACACAGTACTGAAGTATTAGTTAATGCCCTAGTCACCTCACGTATACAGGTAGATTACTGTAATGCTATTTTATCTGGCATCCCACAAAAACATATCCATCACTTACAACTTCTTCAAAATTCTGCTGCCAGGATAATAACCTGTTCTAAATCCACTGAACATATTACACCTATTCTCTCTCAACTTCACTGGCTCCCTGTTAACTACAGAATACAATACAAAATACTGCTCTTAACATTTAAAGCTCTCCACAACCTCACTGATCACCTACAGCCTGACACTCCTCTCGCTCACTCAGCTCTACTTTCTGTACCACATATCAAACTCTGGTCTATGGGAGTTCAAGCGTCTCTCATAGTGCTCCTCAACTCGGGAATTCTCTTCCCTCTCATATACATCAGCTCGATTCAATAACACATTTTAAAACTGCCCTCAAAACTTTCAAACTGACATACCTGTTACTGCCTGTTACTGTATCTGTTTTTTTGCTAGTTATTGCTTTTTGATTTATTATTCTCTTGTTTTAATTTTACTAATGTTGTTTAATTTTACTGTAAGGTGACCTTGAGTGCTAAAATGAAATGTAATCCCCCGGGATCTGGTTTGGAGCGTACAGCGGTTTGTACAATCCCAAGCAGCACATGCGTGAGGCATCTTTATCCTTTACTTCATGTGACAGTAGTGCCACTCGCAATATGGCGGCGACGTTGACGTACGACGCTGCTGGTCATGCGGCGTCTAGTAATTCTATGTCAATGCGGGTGATGGCCAATGCCTTTCAATGTGGATTGCTAGGTGTCGTCATTGGTTAGAAACGACTCCGCCCTCACCCTGCGTGTTTAGACTTCCGTATGGTTCTTAGGCCTGTTACGCAGAATTGAAAAAAAAACCCGCGAGGTTTTGTTTGGGAGCGTATGTGTGGGACTCCCGAGAGTAGCGAGTTTTTTTTTTTTTTGGGAAATACTAGTAGACACGCTGAATTAACGTAATAGTGAGTAAATTGTCCAGCCTTTCGACTCGTCAGGTTCGCTGAGCGTAGAAACGCTGGGACGACAAAGCCAGACGATGTCGGAGGGGATGCAGTCGCTGCCCGCTCTAGTAAGTGATGTTCTAATGGATCGATGGTAACGGCCGGGATTATCTGCAGCGAATGAGGCCTGAGAGAAACCTTTGCCCGTGAATAGATCTGCTATTGTTGAGAATGTGTGTCTTTTTGATTGCGAAAAGAAGTGAACGAATGCAGGAACCTTGTAGTAAAGATGCTGTCATTACTGTTAACCGTATTTTCAATAATAATTAACGTTCTCGGGGTGAATTCAATCGTGCGGCAAAGCCAAGTATTTTTTTTTTTATGAAAGCCCGTGTTCTACTTTTCCGATTTGTGATCCTTAAAGGTTGCATGGATTATGCATATGTGTGTATATAACGAGTAACGTCGCGTATGCATGTTTTTGCGTACCAGTACAGTATAATGCTTTGTTTGTTACCTCACCAACAATTGAAGCGAACACTGTGACATGTTAATATATCACTAGAATACAGCCTGACAAGTCCTGAATATTTTTAATTATTTCAGTACAACGCAAAATATCATCTGTTGCAGGAACGCCTTCATATCACCCATATCTACGGGAGCTCTAAAATCCTGAACCACACAATGGAAAAAAATATGGGATATCCCATAATGGTTTTATTGTTCGGCTCGGACCTTCCGTACATATCTGATAACGTTCTTATTTTTAGAATGTGGCAGGGAACAGTTTAGTGTATGCAGTATATTATTTTAACAGCGTCTTACAAATGTAAGCTTTTCAAAGTAGGCACTTCGTGAAGCAGCGTAAACGTAGCTGAAATATTTCTGTAAATGCACCTGCAGTTTCGATTTTTATTTCTGTTTTATTGCGGTGTTCTCCTGTGCGGCCTGTGTCAAATGTCATTGTTCTCTAAGACTGCGTCATGAAATGCTTGACTTACTTAAACGAACATGTCTCCCCCTAACATTGTTTGCAAACAGAGGTGAGATAACAACTAAGGCGAATCAGTACTTAAATGTGTCTGTAATATGTATATACATATACATACACACATTAGTACACTCACACTAGGTATGTTACCTGTGAAAGACCATAGATACCAAAATATTAAATTTATCTGTTGCCTTACTTGTGACCGAAGCATTTGTCCTGAAGTTTTCTTCGGTATCTTTGCCAGTCTCAGCCTATCTTAGCTGTTGCTTCCGGTCTCAGTCGTGTTCATATAAAGCTTGCTTTTCACACACTGTCATTTCAAGGAACATTGGTCAGCACCTGTCAGCTTTTTAACTACCAGCAATGGTAGACAGGTACCCGTTACCCAGCGTGAAAACATCATTTGTGGTTTATTACTTCATTAACTTCCTGAATGTTTTGTTGTCGCTATTGCTAATTTTTATCTGGGTAACATCCATTTGTTTTTTTTTTTTTTTTTTTTCCTCTTGGTTGAGCTGTCTTGTCAGTGTTGTTAAACATATCCCTTAAACTATACTGACCTGCGTTTCTGGTCACTTTTCCTCTGTCCTTTTTCATTTTAGGAAGAAGCATATGATGGTAACTGGATATAAATTTCAGTACACTTGATTCTATATAAAATCTTAAACATGCAATGTATATTTCTTAGTCCTTTTTTAAAGATCAGATTCCTTGTGACTTTGCAGTTTGTGAGGCAGAGTGGGGAAAATCGATGCAGGTTTGCTGACTGTTTGCCAAAAAAAACTTGTATTTGGTCAGGCATTAAATCTGAATCAAACGTTATTCACCTTTCTCTAAAATGTTTGCAGTGGGATTTTATTGACTTAAAGACCCCTTTGTTTGTACCTGTAGTTAATGTTAAATACCTTCAAATTGTTTTACTTCCAAAATAATTTTTAATTGGCAATGATGGATAACTTGATCTATTTTTCTGTTGTTGTTGTTGTGTTGTTTTTTTTTTTTACAAACCTGCCACCCTGATAAAATGGTATTGTACTGATTGACTTCCATGACCATCGAATTTTCATCTTTTTTGCAATCACTTTAATTTTGTAGACGGAAAAGATCTCAGTATTATTTCAAACATACAGGTATACTGTAGCTCTCATCAACAGCTGCAGTATTTTATTAACTTTTAGACATCATTATTGGTCCTGTTGTATGAGTGTGCAGTCTATGATGGATTGATGCCCTGGCCAGGGCCGTTTCCTGCATTGTGCCATATGCAGGCAAGATACATTCTGGCTCCAGGTGACCCCAAGTTGGATAAAGCAAGTATTGAGAGTGTAGCCGCAATGAATTTTACTTGTACCATTGCAATTTGTTTTACAAGTATGATATTCTTGCAGATGTGCAAATAAAATGTTGGCACGATTTAGTTTACTTCATGTTATCAGTTGTACTTTCCAGTGTTAGTACGCTTGTTCTTAATCAGATTCCTTATGCACTACTTTGTTCTTATTGAAGAACTAGTTTCAAAATAACAGCTGGTATTCCTTAATAACTGCCCTTTTAATTTTTCACACTTCTGTTACCTGTTAAATTCTGTTTACTTAAACTAAAAAGATTCAGTTTTTGCAGTTTACTACTAGCGCCTAGATCCTTGCTGTCCTGCAATTAGTTTAGAGGAGAGGAGTAGGAGAAAATCGATACTTTAGAGAATATTATTGTAAAGTATTTTAATAAATGTTGTGACCATCAACAGGAAAAGCAGTTTGAAATGAGATGACATACCATGTATTGCACCGAGAATAAGTACTGCAGTTGTTTTTTTTTTTTTGTGTATTATCAATGAGAGATGAATTGCTTACAAATTCCTGTTTGCAGTTATGCAGAATGTCTGATGCAGTTTTTTTTGTGCAGTTTCACAAAAGGTGTTTATGGCATGTACACTACCGGTCAAACATTTTAAGGACACCAGTTTTTTTAGTTTTTGATTCAGAATGCCAGTCACTCTGCGCAAGTCACCAACTCTGCCACCAGCAAAAGAACCCCAAACTATCATACCTCCTCCTCCATGTTTGACAGTTGGTGTCACACACTGAGGAACCATCCTTTCACCACTTTCTTCCAGTCTGCAGTACTCCACAGCCAGTATTTCAAGGACCTATTTTGTCCTTTAAGAATGGTTGCCCTTAACCTGCAATTGCTCCATACATATGACATTAACCTGCATCCAGCCCTGCTAGCATGTCTTCCAACATGCAGGGAAACCTTGAGGGTTGGTGGCAGGATTGGCACTCCAACCACTGTACAAAATTCTCACACTGTTCTGTTGTGGTGCTTAGGTGTCATCCATTGCACGGCTGCACTCTGGTCCCAATCCAGGTGGTTTGTTGTGTGATGGGTGCAGAAACACCCTGTAATCAGCGCATGCTCCCAACCTTATTACTGCCACTTATCCTGTGAAACCTGCAGCACAAAGTCTCCTCTTCACAGTAGAAGCTGAGACTTGCTTTTTTCAACCACTGTTAAGCTGTGTTTGAAGCTGATCTTCTCCTATCAGAGTTTCTTGCAGTTTCCAATTGCCTTTGGATTGTGTAGAACACCATACTCCCTGACCCTTGAGTTTTTTGTTAAGACCTACATTTCTAAGGGTAATAGTGCTTTCTCTCATTTCATTTAATGCCCTTTTCTTGCCATTATCACTGGCATTTACAACTTCCGTGTAATATTGCCCAAGTGTATTCTAGATGGTGTAGTAACATAGTCTGTCCCAACTCTTGCTTTAAGACAGATAGTGGGGTTTTAATTAACATAAGTTGGGACACCTGCGCAAATTTTTTGCTTCAACTTGCAAGGCTTAATGTACTTTAACTCTTTGAGGGCTAATTATTTTTTTTTCTTTTTGCCCCAAGGCTGAAAATCTATCTCAGAAAACTGTTTTCTGAAAAACACAAAGCAATGGTTTCACACACAAATCAACATAAAATATTTATTTATGACAAATGTCACTGTGTTTTATGTTCCATGAACCTCTACACTATGTGAATTCACATACCTATTACATGTCATAGTCCTGCAAGGTTTGGTAATATTTGAAGCACTGCTTGGAGTATGTGCAAGCAAGGTTGCCGAGTTGTCTACATGCAGTGTGTGTTACACTGGTGTCGCTATTTCAGGCCTCTGTTGCTTCATGCCGTGGCCTGAAATAGTGGCACCAGTGTAACACACACTGCATGTAGACAACTCGGCAACCTTGCTTGCTTACCTTTTCACCATTTTAGGTCATTCATTGTACTTAAATCTGATTAGATTTGAAGAAAAAGTGGAAAAACTGAGGCATTCTAAATCTTTTGACCGGTAACGTATAGGGTATTTTCTCGTGTTACATCTACAGAGGTGGAATTGTACATTTTCTTTATTACACTACATATGTTTGCACTGTGCTAACACGTATGTTTGGCAATGTGGTGTAGTGGTTAAGGCTTTGGACTGAGGATGTGGCTTCAAATCCCACTGGTGACAATGTGTGACTATGAACAAGCCACTTCATTTGCCAGTTCTCCATTTGGAAAACCACAAAGGAATGTAACCAATTCTATCATAAATGTTTTAAGTTGCCTTGGATAAAGGTGTAAATGTAACAATAGTAATGTTGAAGTGATTCTATGTCTGAAGACAAGACCCTTGAGCAATGAATCAGGGAGAGCGGCAGGTCTTCAATTCAAAAGCGTGATCCTGTATAAATGGGCTTCCTGTTTGTGGACTGTTTTCATTTTCTGGAGTTGCTTAACAATATTTTAACACAAAATGCATATGTTTTGGAAGTTGCGAATGTACAACTGGATCATGACACATGTGGAATATGAGACATGACTCGCCATAGGCCCCCATTCTGTCAAAAGCATCTGTATTTTGCATGAAAATATCAGATAAAATGTTTTTCTTAGCCATCACTACAAACCACATGGGATTAATAACATAAAAAATACAATTTTTGTGTGATGTATTCCTTTAAAGCAAACATTTGAATTTCTGCAAAATGTAGTTTGCAAGACAACTATAAACTGAGACTATATCTCCCCTTAAGGTCTGCTTCCACCTGTCACGCCCAAAGGATTACAAGAATTTTATACAAGAGAAACTTGACTAAAGTTGCTTGTCACAACTGGCTGAAGTGTTCACATGTCGCATTCCAAATAAAAAGATTAATTGAAAAAACAGAATTTTAATGGTCTTATATCATTTATCTTGTATGGTAATGTATATTGTGAGATATGCCCGAACACCGCAAGACAGACACTGCATCTTTATAAAAAAAAAAAGCACGTTTTTATTGTCTCCAAGATACACAGTCCCGCACAACACACTGCTCCTCACACCAATCACCATTCCTCTGGGCTTCTGTCTCTGTCCTTGGACCTCCTTTCCTCTCTCCACAGGAGCCTTGTCCCACTCCCACTCCTGACTCTATCTCCCAGACTGTAGGAAGGTGGGCCCTTTTATTCTCACCCAGATGTGCTCCAGGTGCTCCCTCTGACAACACTTCCTGGTGTGGTGGAAGTGTCGGGAGAGCACTCGGAAGCACTCCGGGCGTCCCTGGAGGGATCTTCCTTCATCTTCCTGGGTGTGGTGGAAGTAAATCATTCCTGGGCCCTCTGAAATTTGGAGTGCCGCCTGGCGGTGGCCACAGGCCCCAATGGGCTTGAGCCTCCTCACTCTTCTCCCATGGTGGTTCTCTGATCCAGGGTGGTTGCCCTCTTGTGGCCTGGAGGACGTACATGCCACCTCCCGGTCCTTCCAGGTGTCTCAGCCGGATCGCAGCCCCAGCGACTCGCCACAATATGTATTTGGCCAGCATATTTTAAAAACACATCTGTTTTCAAAAATTGTATTTTTAATATAAATGAGTACGTCTTGGTTATTGGCTAATAGCCATTGTACAAATATACGGCTTTTGAAACTGTTAGATGTATTATTTTTTATTTATTTTTTAAGATGTAACTGTAGTGTTGGTGATTGTGTTAAGTATGAGTGCGGATTTGTTTCAGCCAAAGTGTATTTATTGAACATAAACTGTTACATTTTTGTTATATTGCAGAGAAGAGCACCAGTAAGAATGAGATACTTGAAAAAAGCTTCAAGTCAGAGGTAATATTTGGATATAGGGCTGTATACTTTTTTTAGTCTTGAAATGTAAATTTTGTTTTGAGTAAGTGAAAAGTTAATTGTAAACTTTATATTGAAAATACCTGTGAATTAAGATTTGGTTGGTTAACTGGAGAGCAATATGAAGTTTTGCACATGCATTTTCATCTTAATGAACACAAGTTCAATTTTTGAGAGTATTTCATATTTATTATATAGTGCCTTAACTCTGCTCAAAGTGCTTCATAGAAATTCAAAATAAACAGGGTATACTGTATATAACATTGGAAATACAGTAAACAATAGCTGCATAAAACACTAAAGATAAATACAGGAAGCACAATGCTTTAAATTAGAATAAGAGACATAAGAGATGAAGGCTGTACTGCCCTTAAAGCACAGGCTAGTTTGGGGCACAACAAGATTGCCAGAATCAGTGGACCTTAGTAGGTGGAAAGGAACTTAGTGATGTAGTCCAGTGCATGACCATTTAAAGCTTTAAAGGTTAGTAATAGAATTTTATATTAAATCATATAAGACACAGGTAGGCAGAACAGAATGTGTTATGTGCTTGTTGTTGCGGATCTGTGTAAGTGCTCTTGCAGTAGAATTTTGAACCAGCTGGAGCTTTGATACCAGATTAGAAGGGTACCAACCAGTAGAGAGTTACAGTAGTTGATTTTTGATGTGGGGTGTAATACAAGCATAGGCAAGTTTCTTGGCATCCAAAAAGGAGAGGAATGAGTGAACCTGGGTTATGTTATGGAGGTGGAAGAATGGAAGTTTCTTAATGTGTTTCATTTGGGTACAGTAAGAAAGGAAGAAATCAAATAGCATGAAAATTCCTAACAGATGAAGAAATTCTGAGGACATCACCAAGAGTAATTGAAAATTAGCTCTTTTTCTTAAGTTGAGCATTAGTACCAGTTAGTGTGACTTCAGTTTTGTTGCAGTGTAGATATTTTCCATCCAGGTTTTAATTTTAGTAAGGCAAATTGTAAGCTGAGAAGACTCTCTTAACATTTTTTTAACTTTTACGTTTTTACATTTAACACTGAAATAGATATGAGTATCATGTGCATAAAAAGATAACCCAGTTGAAAACTACGAATTATATAGCCAAGGGGAAGCACATAGATACAGAACAACAGATGTCTGTAGATAGGCAAGTCACATAAGGAGCTCCTTAAGGCACTATGAGTCACAAATGATTTAAACCACCGGAGTTCAATGTCAGAGTTAACCAGAATGTTCACCATTCTGGACAGTAGAATATGAAGCTTGACAATATCAAATGCTACACTGAGGTCTAACAGGATTAATATATGCTAGTTTGCCCAGAGTCTGCTGCCATAAGCAAATTGTTATTACACAAAGCAGAACAGTTTCACAGTTGTATAATGCTCTGAAATTAGACTGAAAGGGTTCCATCAGTTTTTTATATGTTTAGTAACTTTTGAGTTGGTGTGCCACATGCTCAAGAACTTTAGACAGAAAAGGTGTGAAAGACTTCAAAAATCTTTCAGTTTGTCAGCATCAAGACCAGACTTTTTTAATATTGGGGATATAGAGGCATTTTTCAAAGTAGCTGGCACAAACTCCATGTGTCAAGGGATGTATTTTTTTATTTTCATAGCAGTTGAGATTATGACATGAAGGCGGGATGTGATAAATGTGGTGGGGATGGAGTCCAGTACATAAGTAGTAGGCCTCCTCTTACAGAGCAGATGATTACCCAAATTTACACCAGTTTCATTACATTTAATAAAGTAGCTGGATGGAGAGGGAAAGATAGGGAAAAATACAAAAGGATGATGTACTTGTAATAGCTAAATTTAGGTTTTTAATTTTCTGATGGTAAAAGTGACGGTATTTTTCCACAGGGGTCAGTAGAAGACGTGATGGGGCCAGATATTGTTGAAGTGATTTATTAACTATAGAAAACAAAACTCTTGGGTTATCATAGGCACTGTCTGTCATCCTGCTGTAGTAGGCATTCTTGGCTTCAGTTAGTGCATCTTTGTCAGCATTTTGATGAGAAAGCCTGGGCATGCACAGCTAGGCAAGTCTTACATGATACAGTTTCAATGCATCATCTAGCTGCTTTAACAGTTTGTAGTGCTGAGTTATGTTACGCAGTTGAATGCTTGAAAAAGACCTCCCTATGTTTTTAAAGGAGCTGTTTTATCTAGTGCCAACTGGAGTGCTGAGTTTTAGTGATGATATATACAAAGAGCTAAATTGGATGGAAAAAGGCAAGACAGGAATTAGATCCAGCAAGGATAGAGGCACAGCTATTTTTAAGGTTTTTTGAAAATTTGACGTTAACAATTAAGAGCAGGAATAAACATTGAGATCGTGTAAAGCACCGCACTATGGTCAGTGACTCAAATCAGTGCTTTAATTGTTGTCAATAGAAAGGTCATATGTGCTGACCAGGTCTTATATGTGACCACCAGAGTTGGTAGGAAAATCATCATGCTGTACCAAGTCCGAACAGTCCAGCAGTGATAAGAATTATTTTTGTCAGCGTACATTTAGGAATGGCAAAGTGGATATTAAAATGAACCACAAGAATGGCTGACTGTGAACGAGAACATAGCTGAGTGAGCAGTTCAGTCAGATCAATTTTAAAAAATCCATTCAATTTTGGAGGATTATTATAGCAAACAAAAAGTAAGATCAGACCAGATTTTGTTAACAGTTTAGAGGCATTAACTTAATGGACAATGGACATTCAGTTGCTATTCTTTGGATGCTTGGTTCAGATCTAACAATTACAGTAAGACGTCTCCCTGACCAGAAATCTGAGCCAGTGTTAAATAAATGTAACTGGATGAAGTTGTCTCAATTACAGACGCAAAATCATCAGGTTTTTGCCACAGATCAGTTAGGAACAATATATCAAGATTGCAGTTCATAATGAATTCAAACAATATGAGTGTCTTGCCATTAATAGACATTGTTTTAAGGAAGACAATGTTACTGGCCATGAGTTTGTTGTGCACAGATCCAAATCCAGAGTTCATTTCAGTATATTGCAGATTTGGCACATTGACACCATTTTTCCCAAGAATAGAGCAGAATATTCCAGAACAAATTCTACTAATGATCTTCCCAGTCACAGCCTGATGGTGGTGACCTGCAATGTCACTGTATTTTTTATTTATTTATTTATTTTTTTATATAAAAACATTCCAGTTCTGGCCATATCCTCTGGACATAGTGTTTAATATAGAGAAGTTTATCACAAGAGAATTTCAGCATAGTGGGAGGCTAATGCTTATCTGAAGGGGGGGGTTTGTAGGGGGGGGAATGCTGACTAAAAGGCAGAGCATCATAGTGAGCAAGGGGAGCCCTGGGGTTTGCTGACAGCAATGCAGTGGGTGTCGATAGGAATAACAAATTGATGCTATTGAAGTTTTGATCCACTGAAATTGTAGGAAAGTATAATTAGATGCAGTTAAAAGTAATTAACAAAGCTTAGAGGTTTGAGTACACAGTTGTGGATAATCAACAAGTGTGATTGTCTTAGCATCCATCATCCCCATGAAAGACCGATGATAGAGCGCTTATTTATCCATGCAAATTTTGCAAAAGTACAGCAAGAAATACACAAAAGAAGGAAATCAAAGGAGTCCACAGGGCTGCTGTATACCAGAAAGATTTCATCAGTGACCACGGACATTAGCCTGTCTATCCAGTTGAGACACATGCAAATGGTGCTGTGGTGAGACTATGTCATAGGGGTAGGTGAGAGCCCAGAATAGCTTGAATTTGTTTTTGGTTTACTTTTCTGTGTGGCAGAAAGAAAAGGACAGTTTTGTATTTACCTCAGTGGAAGGAATGGTGGGTGTGGCTTTTAAGACCCCATTGTGTTATTCCTGGGTTTCTGTAGGACTTCCTAAGTCCATTAATAGGTTAGTCTACTGTCATACCTTAAGTTTATCATGCATCCAGATACACATACGGAACATGTTGACAGAGCCTCAGGTAAAAGCCTAATTATCAGTCTCCCCACAATATTCTACTTAGAACTCCTTCACATTCACACACAAATATCCTTAAATAGACAATATAGAATATATCTTGCAATATTCTATGAGTGTTTACTTAAATATGCTTACATAGACATTGAAGTCGTGGCCTCCACAGTGTTAGACCCGAGTGTTAATTGAGCTGTGAAAACTGTGCTACAAGCATTAGTCCCGAGTTCACAGATGCATCTTGTGTAGACGTTAGAACCCAGGATCACTCAGGCTGTAAAAGTGCTGTCAGCGTGAGTTCTGAGCTATACATGGGCAATGCTATAGGCGGGTCTTTCATAAGAGTTATGTCCAAGCATCACATGGTCAAAGATATCGATGCATCGTCTCCTGTCACCTGTAATTTTTTTTGGCAGCTCAGGTGTTGCGTGCTGTCACTAGTGATACAAGCAGTGATGTTGAGGAGTTTCTCATCCACTGTGAAGAGCAAGTGAATCTGTCCTCAGCTGGTGAAACTGAAATGGACAGTCAGCCCGAAAGTGATGCTGATGAATCCAAAATTGATGCTCGCATCTGGCTATCTGTTGACCCAGCGCCACCTCATTTTGATTTTGTGGGTTAGCCAGGAATTAAAGTGGACGTTGACAGCCAAGATCCACTCACTTATTTGTCGTGATTCCTGGATGTTGACGTGATGGACAGAATTGTTGTCGAGATGAATCGTTATGCTGAATAGTGTTAGGCAAATAACCATACACCTAAGCAGTTTTCACTTTCAAAAAGATAGCAACAAGTAACTGCTGATGATATCTGGGCCCTTTTAGGCTTATTGATACTGCCAGGACTTGTATTAAAACCTGAGTAGCAATGGTACTGGTCCAAGTACAAAACTTTGGCAACTTTGGAGAAGTTTGTCTGAGTGTAGGTTTTCACCGATTATGAAACATCTGCACTTTACCAGCAATGAAGACTTTGATGAGAATACCCATCCAGCACTCAAACTTAAGAAAATTTGGGAGATATACCAGGTCATTGTAGCAAAATTTCAGAGCAATTACATTCCAGACTCTAATGTCAGCATCAATGAAAGCCTCATGGCTTATAAGAGCAGACTGTCATGGATACAGTACGTCTCGTCAAAAAAAGCAAGATTTGACATCAAGTTTTACAAGCTTTGTGAATCTAAAATGGGATACATTTGGAATTTGGTTCAGTACACAGGGAAAGGGACAATGTTTGATCAGAAATTAGATCAGTACGGTGTTGCTATGTCATAGATGCTGACTTTAATAAATGCTCTGCTGGATCAAGGTAACTGTGTAACCATGAACAATTTTTATACTTTGCCAGAGCTATTAGACATTTTGCTGCAAAAAAAAGAGTGACGCATATGGAACGGTAAGTCCCAACCGTCATGGCATGCCTAAAGAGTTTTGCAGAGCTAAATTACAGCGAGGTGTGCTAGTAGCTTGGCAAAAGGATAAAGTGCTTGCACTGAAATGAAAGGACAAAAAATATGTTTGTCGTCTTATACTGTAATTAATGCAGCTACAGTCACTATACAGGCAAAAGGCAACAATCAGGTTACGAAGCCTTGTGCTGTGGTCGACTACAATAGCACGATGGGCGGCAGATTGTGCAAATCAAGAATTGACTCTCTATCCCATTATGAGAAGAAAAGAGAATTACAAAAAAGATATTTTGTCATTGGTTGGAACAGTGCATTTAGAATGTATTCATGTCATACAAAAATAAAGCTGGCAAAACTGTATCTCATGCAAATTTTACATGCCAGCTTGTAGAACAAATCATTGCCGTCCATCCACACTACTGCTAAAGAGACCTGGTAGACCCAGCACATCATGGATCAATCCAGAGCATCTTATTGGTAAAAATTTTATTGATTATATACCTCCAACAGGGGAAAAAAAACCAGAATCCAACTTGTACCCATGCAGTGTGCTGTTCAAAAATTGATCTAGAAAGAAAATGTGAAAAGAAATGCGCTATTATTGTCCCGACTGTGACAATGGGTTTTGTCTTTCACCATGCTTTAAAATTTACCACACAAAGGACTTTATTTTAGAGTTTATGTATTGTTTAGGCATCATTAGTAGCAGTAGTATTATTACATTTTTTTATTATTCATTTCATATTATTTTACTATCATTTGTGTTATTATACTTTTGAGAATTTTTCATGCCAAAAAAGCAATGCCTTTTACATGTGTTTTTTTTTTTTTTTTTTTTTTTTTGGAATAAAATGCAACACCTAAGAAGGTTAATATATCTCACAATATTCTATAGGATTCTCTACTTAAGAACTTACTGTCACCAGCACTGACACACACATGGGTGTCATTGCTGTACAATTAAAAGCCCAACTCTTTTAGTTATTCCACTTACCAACCACTTAATCGTAATAAACCCTACGGGCAAGTAATGTGGCTACTCTCCATACAGATGTCTTTATTTTCAATGTATTATATCAATCACTCTAGTTATAAAGACAAAATACATAAATTTTAAAAGAAATGTATTTATTAAAGAATAACAATACCAGGAGAAAAAAGTATAGCAAGAGCTCCAAAAAGGCCATATATATATGCTATAAGAAAGAATAAGAATATGTTTGTGACATAGTTACAATGTCTTACTCTGTTTAAAACAAGATAAACTCACTTTCAGTCTTTAGAACTTTGTGTGTCACAATCTAGTAGGGATAATTGATGATATTAATGACTTGAGTAGTAGTTGTCTTAGTGGTAGTTGTACTACTGTTATTTGCTCTTTTTTAATAGATTTATGGATTATAACAAATTACTGTGGCACTATAAAAATATATTTCTCATGGTATAGTACATTGTTTTCTCGCAAAAAAAGGTTTAAAGGTATTATATGAAATCATGATTTATAATCAGTGATGACTGGATGATTAGTTATTAATTCTTGTTAATCCTTTTCAGATCATCTCTATCGGCAAAGAGTTTAAATGAAACTTTTGACCTGGGTAAGTTTTCTATACTGAATTTGAATTGCTTTCCCGCAATTTATTGAATAACATTGCTTTTTCTATAAAGTCTTTGTTAGTTGAGATCATTAATGTTAACCCTTTTGACCCAAGTCCCCCAAATTTACAGGAATACCCTTTTATCTTTAACTGTAGTGATGATTCTCCCTATCAAAATCTTTATCTCCTCTGATTCAATATAAATTCAAAGTTCAGGTTAGGTTTGTTATAAACAGCAAAGAGAACACTACAGATAAATCACTCTGAATGAAGACAGAGTGAAAAAAAAATCTCTCTCACAAACGTGCTCGCTTGGGATACCCTGGAAACACCTGTGGTTAGGCCCAAAATGTCTTTAATTCTGTTTGAGTGAAAATAGAGTATTGCATTTGTTGACTGCTCAAAAATCTTGATGGTATGCAAACAGAAGACCAGTAATAACAGTCAATATACAAATGCTTTTGCAGAACAAGAGAGCCATACCGACTATATGTTGTTGTTGCAGGAAGTCTGTCAAATGCACACATAAATGTTGTATATTTTTGAAAAGCTTAGAATGTCTTAGAATGCTTAGAATGAAAATTGTGGAACACATTCAGGAAAATGCGTGTAAGTTTCAGGAAAAACTAAGAGCACTTGGTGATTAGTTGGAAGATGTTAAGCGAACATTCACAACTCGAATTGAAACATCTGGCATCTTCTGCGGATGGGAAAGCAACGGCTGCAAATTCCGGATGCAAAAAACTCAGACTTGCTGCACTGGAAAATGGATGCAGAAGGAATAATATTAGAATC
Organism: Polypterus senegalus; assembly: GCF_016835505.1. Classification (NCBI taxonomy): domain Eukaryota; kingdom Metazoa; phylum Chordata; class Cladistia; order Polypteriformes; family Polypteridae; genus Polypterus; species Polypterus senegalus. Next base: position 66,540,430 of record NC_053157.1, on the reverse strand, counting down.
GAAGGTCTCCCAGAGAATCGTGCAAGTCCAAACCCAGTGAAATTCGTACCTGAGCTATTCTCTAAAATAATTGCAGAGGACTGTAAATCTGACACTGAAATAGCATCACCTTACCACATACATGGATCAAATACCTCTAAACCTAGGAGTCTTATCGTGCGCTTTGAGAAATTACAATTTAAATTACATGTAATGTCACTTCTCAGACAGAAACAAGAGATTATATTTGAAAATAACCACATTCGCATTTTCCTAGATTTCTCACCCTCAACAGCTGCTAAGCTTGCAGCTTTTTACAACATTAAGCAGCGCTTCTGGAAAGCCGAGATCTGATACAGCCTCTTATACCCTACCAAACTGCAAGTGGATATTCAAGACAAGCATTACATCTTTACCACTACGGAGGAAGCAGAAAAAGAGTTAAGAAAGCTGACTCCGACACTTTTTTGAAATACGATCGTGAGTCGCATCTTGTCTTGACATGGCAAAAAAGGTCTTGCCGGTTGTTTGATCCACTTGCAATGATACTGGTACTGTAACTATACATCCTTTTCCCTTCTTGGGCAATTTTTTTATGCTTTAATTACAATTACAGTGGAACCTCGGTTCACAACCATAATTCATTCCAAAACTCTGGTCGTAAACCGATTTGGTTGTGAACAGAAGCAATTTCCACCATAGGATTATATGTAATGTAATAAGTAGAGACTTGAGGCATGGAAAGGTTTGGGGCAGCCACCCGTTTAATGCGGTATCCTGGCTGCAAAAGTATTTGAGGCATTGTGTAACAGTTTACACAACAGAGTCCAAAACAGAACTGCCTGCCAGAGCAAAGGCAGTGGGCTTTATAGTACAGAGGGCGGAAGTGACCTCATCCTTGGGGTCGGAACCGGAAGTGACCTCATCCTTGGGGTCGGAACCGGAAAAGACTTCATCCTTGGGGGCCGGAAGTGATGTGTCCTTCATGGAAATGGCGGCTCCTGGTGGGATTTCCCGGGTAAGACCTGCAGAGAACTCCGAAAGAGCGTCAGCGTACCCCGCTCTAATTGTATGGGATGTATTTACTGTAAATCATTTAACCGATTAAATTATATTTAACTGGTATTATCAGTCTTTCCCATAGAAAAATGTCATTAGTGAATGGCACTGTTGTTAGTGGGTTCCATTTTGAATATTATCAATGATGTTTCTGGATTTAATAAATGTTTTGCCTCGCAGTGACGAGGCACGCAAGGTACTAACAAACCTGAGCAAAAGAGCAGGCTTCTACTTGGATGCAACAAGTCCTTAAAAACGGATCTTTCTTTCTTTTTTTTTTTTTTGTGTTTTAATTCCCGGATTTAGTGCCTTCCACGTTAGTGCAAATTGTACTTATCAAGGCCCATACCCCCAAGGCAGGAAACACCAGGTGGATTATCTGATTTGAATCAGTACAGTACCACACTGAACATATTCACCTCTACAACGAGTTCTTTCTGGCTGAGAATACATCTGTTCAGGCTGTAACAAATATGCTACAGCTGATTGAAACTGAGGAAAAACAGGAGACCGTAATGAAGGATGCATCAAACTAGTCACGGCTCATTTCTGGAGGACACTTACTGTCCTACTTCAATCTCCGCATACAACATCATGGAAGATCTGGGCTCCTACAAGATGAATGGAACTGCAAAAATCTTCAGTATAGCTTTGGTGCCAAAACTGATGAGCTGTTGAATCAGATGGGTGTGCGACAGAGGAGAGAAGTGATTGACCGCCTGCATGATGCATTCCAACTGGCCTTTGCTAAGTTTTCAAAACATTGGGATGTCAGTCCTGCGAAAGAGACATCTAAGCTGGTTAAGTGTATGATCTCAGGCAGGCCCTGCTATGGAAAAAACACATTGAAAAATGCACAAAACTGAAACTTCTGATGAACCCATCAACAGAGTTAAGTGAAGAATGGACTGTGTATTTACAGTGTGCTTCAAATGATGGTTTCTTTTCTGTGGAGCTGGCTGATAACTGAAAGGGTACAAGACAGCATTTTCCAAGGGTGACAATGATAGCATTGTCCTAAATATACTTCTCAGTCAGCTTTAGTAAATACTAGGGGGCTTCGCTCTCCCACCCCTGAGTTTGGTTTACCAGATATACAATTTAAAGAGATTATTTTCGTGGAAATGGTTACATATGCATTATTTTCACTTTTACTTTTGTAAAAACAATACTTGTCCTTTATTTCTGGCCCCAGACATGGTTAAATCTCTTTCTTGCAGGATGTATAACGCTGCTGTGTTGTGGGGGGGAGGGGGTGTGTGAATTGGGGTGGTGGCTGAATGTACACTAAGGAGATGCCGTTGGATCAGCTGCTGTCTTTCTGCTGCTGCTGCTGGCGAGCTGTGTGTTCTGTTTGTTGTGCTGTGCGTCAATCATTTTAAAATCCTGTACAGCAGCTGTCCTTTTGCCATTTCGTGTGTCTGCTGCTCACGTTGTGAAACACACTTCAACATTTGGTAGTTTTGAGTATGCTTAAAATATATCTATTTTCCACCTTATTAAATAGATATTGTCAGATGTCATTATTGGACAAGTATTGGTAAGGAATTAAGTAAATAATAACTTCTTAGAAGTGGGGGTGGCTGTAACCTAATACTGAGCCTTGCTCATGACTTAATGTTGTGCATATGATTAAAGAAAGGAGGCATTTGATTTCACATAACCAAGAAACCTTGTTTTTAAAGAAAATGCTAAAAATGTGATGATTTTAGTATAGCGCTTTCCAGATTATAAAAGCTTGTGAGATATCAAAGTGGTACTCTAATTGTTACTTTCTATTAAAAAAACTTTTTAAGTTTTCATTTTAATTTCAACTTTCACTGTAGAACAAATATTTCTGCTGGATGGCTTTTAATTTTTTTCAAAAATAGAATTATAATATTTTAAAAATACTGTATGCAAAAAAATCACGATATTTTGGGTGCTTCAAAGCACAACAGTTCACAAAAATAGAATTCTCTGAAGTGACCTTCGTTAAGGAGAAAATGAGATGTAGTACAGCTTGGACTGTCTCAAAAAAGTAATATTAGTGACTGTAGTGGTTATTTTTTCAGCCATATAAGATGCAGACTACATGTAAAACATGCTGACTTTGGAAAGTCACTTTAAAATTTTTTTTTCCTTTTTTTCTTTTTAAACTCTGAAAACTTGAAATATGGCGCTTATTTTTCATTGTGTAGGTTATTCTTGCTCGTTTCTATTTTAGTTTTTATTCTTTTTTTATTAATTTATTTCTATGGTAAGTATTAGTTATTTGGTTATCAGTGCATTTTTATATTTGCTAAAAGTGATTCTTGACTACAAGTACTAACGTTCATTTTTCAGATTCTCCGAAGTTACATTGTGCCACAGTTTTTGGTTCTCCTGGTCTTGCTAATATGTCAACTCCAAAACGCAAACAATTTTCTACAAAAGCGAATAATCAGGTACATTATCCTAAATTATTACTACAAATAAATTACATTTGTCTACAATGTCTCATATTTTGCCTTAATTTTGCAACTGAAAATTGTTTCTAGTATCTTTTTCCTTTTGCATAAGACATTGTTTTATGTGTCTAAACTCTTTATTCTGAATTTCTTTGCTTTTTCTGTGATGTCTTTATGTACTTAGAAATGTGATTTGAAATTGTTCAGAGCAAATAAAATCACTACATAATATACATTCTTAGCCAGTTATTTCTTAAACCAGTAAATTACTCATTCTAATGCTGTTATCATAGTATTTAATGTAACAGATATTAGAGCTGTTTCATTAAAAAAAAAGGTTAGGATATTCAATTTAAAAATAAGTAAATATTCAAACATGGGCTAACTATTCTAGATGTTAAATGTACATTTTTACTTGCTGATTTTTTTAATACTGTAATGTTAAGGTAACTGGCACAGCAACAGGCACAACAGTTTCATACAATGAAAATTGCATACATGAGAGTCTTTAAAAAAAAACAAAAAAACAATTGAGAGGTAACCCTTATTAATATGGTGTGCTTAATGCATACTAATGAACACTTTCCAGCAACATTTTTGGGGATTTTAGTAAAATTTTCAGTCAATGTGCAGCAGTACTTTGGTGTTTTTGTTGATGTAGAAAATAATCTGCATTAAATCACTTCATGGTGAAATGACTCCTGTTTTAAAGATGTTATTGATTAAACTTTGCAAATGACAACTCCAGGAATAATGTTTATACTGAATTGTAAATGCATTGAAAATGGGGAAGTATTAGTTTTTCTCCTTGTGATTTTGTTAGTCAGTTCTCCCTTTAAAAGTCAAATAAACAGAATTTGATTTCTTCCTCTTTATTCCTTCTCAATTTTATTAAAGTATAAAAATGTCTCTTAAAACCTAGTTATTTTTTTAACTATTGTATGTTTTCTGCTTTTATGTATTACATTTTTTAATTTAGGTGTTTTCACAATCGGAAGAAAACAAGATTCTTGGTGGGACTAAAGAAACTTCTGAAGGTGTGCATTTTTGTATATTATCTTTGCATGAATATGTGACCTGGTTAGGGATGCTCTGATTAGGTTTTGTAAGGCCGATACCAATTTCATGTTACTTGATCACCTGATTCTGATACAGATTATTTTTATACAAAGCTCCTGCGTAAACGGATGCATTGAAGCCTTACCTCCCATCTCTTATATATATTTCTCTTCTGGTTCGTCCTGCTTCCACTAACCGGTCCCGCCCACACGCAGCCAACACGGCATTTCTCGATTCCTATTCGTCGTCTTTCACAGATAACTCAACCTCCTGGCCACGGACCATACTGTTTTAAAATACACAGACAAATTTATCACCAAATCTCTCCACTATATGCTAACACTTGTTTTTGACACAGCTCAAGCTACTGAAGTACGCTTACAAAATAAAGCAAACTCTCTGCATGCAGCGAAAATTTACTTCTCCAGCTAGATTCCATGCTCAGAACCATCAACCCCTTTGCTAAATCATACAAGCACATGCATGAAATCGCTCAGTGCAGCCCAACAGCATCTGTACGAATGGTTTTCAAGTGAAACCCTGCGCAGGATTTACGACGATACAATGCCCTGACATGTCACACCAATGTTGCAGCGATTTTCATCGGAGAAGATGGCAAACCCCCTGCCGAAATGGACATTTGCATCTATCCCAGAGGCAACTCCTGTAAACAGATTTTCACACTCAATATGAATTGCGATCCTATGGTTTACCCACTTTTATTCCCTTACATTGGCTGGCACAAAAATTTACATGTACCCGATAAAGAACCACCAACCAAATCAGGCTTGCTGAATGCCAATTTTATGCATAGAGATTATCAATGAGGAATACATTTAGTATTTTGCACTCCAGCGGCAAACTATTCAACAGTACGTCGTAGATGCGTGTGTTAAAACAGAGGGCACGCGTCTCAACTATCTCAGATTACATCAACAAGATCTGAGCGTGGAACAATACAAAAGACTATCGGACGTACTGCAAGCAAAGGCTGAAAATAACGTACATGTGGACAAAATGATCATATTACCGTCCACCTTTCCAGGGAGTCCAAAATACAGTTAGGCCCATAAATATTTGGACAGAGACAACTTTTTTCTAATTTTGGTTCTGTACATTACCATAATGAATTTTAAATGAAACAACTCCGATGCATTTGAAGTGCAGACTTTCAGCTTTAATTCAGTGGGTTGAACAAAAAGATTACATAAAAATGTGAGGCAACTAAAGTATTTTTTTAACACAATCCCTGCATTTCAGGGGCCCAAAAGTAATTGGACAATTGAGTCAAAGGCTATTTCATGGGCAGGTGTGGGCAAGTCTGTCGTTATGTCATTATCAATTAAGCAGATAAAAGGCCTGAAGTTGATCTGAGGTGTGGTGCTTGCATGTGGAAGATTTTGCTGTGAACAGACAACATGCGGTCAAAGGAGCTCTCCATGCAGGTGAAAGAAGCCATCCTTAAGCCGCGAAAACAGAAAAAGCCCATCCAAGAAATTGGTACAATATTACGAGTGGCAAAATCTACAGTTTGGTACATCCTGAGAGAGAAAGCAAGCACTGGTGAACTCAGCAACGCAAAAAGACCTGGACGACCAAGGAAGACAACCTGTGGTGGATGATTGCAGAATCATTTCCATGGAGAAGAGAAACCCCTTCACAACAGCCAACCAAGTGAACAACACTCTCCAGGGGGGTAGGTTTATCGATATCCAAGTCTACCATAAAGAGAAGACTTGGAAGTCCTGGACTTAGAAGACTGGACCTTATTGTACATGCAACAAAACTATTATAGTATGTGGCTTTTTCCACGGTTAGATCTTTCGACTCATTATCTGTTTCTCTCCAGCAAAACACCTGTTCACAACTGCATCTTTCTACAAGTATTTCTTCCTTCTTGATTTCTGAATTCCTTTCTCACCATTTTCTTTTCCAATTCTTACACCACCGTATGTTACATATATGTTATATATATATGTAAAATATAACATACAAGTTTAAAAAAAACTAAGGCAAAAAGGTTTTCAAGAGAGATTTAAAAGTGACCAAATTTGGTGCTGACCTAATATAAAAAGTAGACTATTCCAAAGCTTATCGGGAGCTAACAACAAAAGCACAGTCCCCTCTAAGCTTAAGTCTGGAACTCGGCACAACCAATAACTTCTGGTCAGAGGAACTCAGTGAGGGTGTAAGGTCAGTAAGATAAAACAAAGTGCTTCAATTAGTTACACATTCTTTATTAATAGTTTGATCATTGGCAGGTTAACAAATGTAGGGCACCACAAAGAGTCACTGATGAGCATTAAACTGCATACCTACAATTTGGATACTGCATTGCATGACATGGCCTAAGCAATAACAAACATAATGCACGTGAGAGCCCCACAGTTACATGGGCACCTGAGATTACCAGACTGACCGTATCAAATGAGCCAATACCTGTTATAGATGCCAACTAAGGCAACATACAAGAGTTCACTGCTTTCTAGCCTCACATACTACACACACTGTGTTGGAGTGCAGTTACTGGCTGTCAGGATTGAGCTTGAGCTCTGCCCTCAGACTCTCCCATAACGTGTGGCCCCTCATATTTTATGTTGACTGCTACACAATTAGCTTTGCTAGGCAATAATGTGATTGTAGGAGGAAGAGAGTTAATGAGACAGCCTAATTATAGCTTTTTACTCTAACATTGTGCTATGGGCCTATATAAAATACTTTAGTTGTGGCCTTAGTGTTTACTGATTTATGCCCATTTTGCCTTTGTCTAGTATTAGTGTATTTTTATAGCTAAACTGTAGAAAACAGGTGTTAACTGTTCAAATTAAATTTTGTAGGCTTATTGTTCAATGACCAGAAAAATACATACTAATAACAGGTGTTTTCAAAAATATACATCCATAATGAACGTAAAATGTTTCTCATTAATTACATGCTGTCATATTTACAGTTTTTTCTTTAATGTACCTATCTAAATCAAAAACTAAATGAAAAAAAAAACAGTTTTCACCATTTCTGTATGTATATATATATATATATATATATATATATATATATATATATATATATAACACACACACAGTGGATATGGAAAGTATTCAGACCCCCTTCAATTTTTCACTCTTTGTTATATTGCAGCCATTTGCTAAAATCATTTAAATTAATTTTTTCCCTCATTAATGTACACACAGCACCCCATATTGACAGACAAAAAATAGAATTTTTGAAATTGTTGCAGATTTATTAAAAAAGAAAAACTGAAATATCACATGGTCCTAAGTATTCAGACCCTTTGCTCAGTATTTAGTAGAAGTACCCTTTTGAGCTAATACAGCCATGATTCTTCTTGGGAAAGATGCAACAGGTTTTTCACACCTGGATTTGGGAATCCTCTGCCATTCCTCCTTGCAGATCCTCTCCAGTTCTGTCAGGTTGGATGGTAAACGTTGGTGGACCACCATTTTTAGGTCTCTCCAGAGATGCTCAATTGGGTTTAAGTCAGGGCTCTGGCTGGGCCATTCAAGAACAGTCAGAGTTGTTGTAAAGCCACTCCTTCGTTATTTTAGCTGTGTGCTTAGGGTCATTGTCTTGTTGGAAGGTAAACCTACAGCCCAGTCGGAGGTCCTTAGCACTCTGGAGAAGGTTTTTGTCCAGGATATCCCTGTACTTGGCTGCATTCATCTTTCCCTCGATTGCAACCAGTTGTCCTGTCCCTGCAGCTGAAAAACACCCCCACAGCATGATGCTGCCACCGCCATGCTTCACTGTGGGGACTGTATTGGACAAGTGATGAGCAGTGCCTGGTTGTCTCCACACATACCGCTTAGAATTAAGGCCAAAAAGTTCTATCTTGGTCTCATCAGACCAGAGAATCTTATTTCTCACCATCTCGGAGTCCTTCAGGTGTCTTTTAGCAAACTCCATGCGGGCTGTCATGTGTCTTGCACTGAGGAGAGGCTTCCGACAGGCCACTCTGCCATAAAGCCCTGACTGGTGGAGGGCTGCAGTGATGGTTGACATGTGATATTTCAGTTTTTCTTTTTTAATAAATCTTCAACAATTTCAAAAATTATTTTTTTTTGTCTGTCAGTATGGGGTTCTGTGTGTACATTAATGAGGAAAACAAATAATTTTAAATGATTTTCGCAAATGGCTAAATATATGATGTATAATATATGTTATTATTTTCACACAATCATTTAATTGACATTGGTAATAAAACACTGCTTAAATGTAAATATGCATGAACTTACAGGTTTTAATCCTTTTGCACTACAGCTTTTTTTGCTGGTAAAGTATACATTTACTATATTTGTACAGGTGTGTATTTTTTTTGTTCTTCAGTGTAACAGCTAGACATTCATAATTATGTATTATAAATATAGATTACCATTTCACCACTTCTTTCTTACCAAAATCAATGCTGTATGACACAGCAACAAATAATAAACAGTACAAATCTTAAAACGGCCACAAATGTATCAAATGTTCATAAATTGTTTATCAGGAAGACACAAGACTAATATGCTTATCATGTTTATTAGTAAAATATACATTTGCTGTTGAGCTAACAAGCCTATTGTTTGTTAAGCAGCAATTTCAAATACTTCTTTATCTATATAATTTGTTATCCAATTAAAAATGTTAGCTGATGTACTTAAAACAAGCATACAGTCCAAAATGAAACTTTAAAGGTCTGAATTCTCTGAAGCAGATTTTCTTGCCATTTTGTCTAACTGCACAGGAGGATGACTCCTTCGATTCCTTTTTATCAGTTGAGGACATCACTCCACTTTGTTTAACATAAAGGCTAATATTCTAATCACCTGTTGTTCTCTGATATGCAGAAGGGTATAAAACTGCTAAAACAAGCCTTCACTTGCTGCTTTTTGTTTATGCAGTAGGAACTTTGCTGCACAAAGAAAATACAGTACTGTCTCAACTACTGTAATACCTTTTGTGTAAAGTAGCACTGCAACTAAATAACTGTAAAGCTTAGAAAAGTAGAGGCTGAAACAATTGGCTTTTTGTGGGCATGATGGAGTTTTTATAATTGTCATACAAGGGAATTATTTTTGGGTGAACATCATCATGTACACAAAGCCACAGATTGTTTTTTTTTCTCCTTAATATTTTGACACAGTTTTGAATTTATCTGGGGAGTCTACCAGTAGAAAATTTAATCCCCGACCATTACATTTCCAGTGACATTGCCAGTAGTCATTGTTAGGGCTGTTGAATTTGACATCACTGTTTGATTAAAATTTGATTGTGTATTTTAAAAAATACTTAGAAGGCAAAACTGATATCAAAATTAAGATAAATGTTGTTCTCCTTACATCTCAGTAATTTTTACATCATGTTACTGTGTGTTCACTATGGAGAATTGTGGTATTTTACATATCCCTTTTTTCATATCACATAGAGGTTCTATTTTTTTCTACCTATACTTTTTCATATTTTGTGAATGGTTAGCCTTTATTGACTAATTCACCACAAACTTTGTAATGTATTTTCAGCAGTTTGCATAGAGTTTTCTGTTACTATTTTTTAATTATCAATTTAAGAAATATAAATCCTGATTCCTTGAAGTGATTGTTTTGCTTAGGTGATTTAATCAGCTTGAAAGATTATGAAGAAGACTCAATTCACTCTGCTGATATTCAAATGCAAGGAGCAGTAGAAAGGTATGAAGGTTTTTTTGGTTTAGCTTAATGCTTTAGCCTTTTGAGCTTCTTCATTGTCATTTGTTTATGTAAACTTCAAGCATTTTTAATAAGCTAGCCTGTAGTTGGTGTATATTTTCATTTGTTAGATAAAGGTCTAGCTGCTTTTTTAAACTTTTATCTGCTCTAAGTACAAACCCAACTAAAATGTTTCAACTAAATTATGATGAAACTAGCTGCTGGTCACATGCAACATGTGGTGTTTTACAGACTTCTCAAAAACAGTACATTTTCTGAACTTCATTTAAACAAAATTAATAAACTTACTTTTGGTAAAAAATGTAAAACAATGAAAAATTATCTTTAAAAGCAATAAAACACACAAAACAGACATTTAAAAACAATAAAAGGTATGATGCAGAATTGAATGTGAAATGAAACTATTTGCTACTCTAAATAACATGGCTGTTTCACATTGTCCTGCAAGGTTAAAGACATCTGCCCCCTTTAACTAACCCTGCACAATGCAAACTTCGTGAGTGGCACTTTTAATAGATTCCAGAAATTTCACAAAATTTTACAAAAGGACCTAATCAATATATATACAATGCAATGTGTATAGATGCTGACCTGTCATAAAGATTGGGGAGATTGGGCAAAAATTATAGGTTACAACATAGATAATAATCCAATAACAACAATAATAATAAGGTCATGCACAGACTAGCAGCTCCATTTGGGAATGGCCATATGTTTGTCACAAACTGAATAGGCCATTGCAGTTGAGGATCTATTGGACTGGTCTGGGTCACCGGTACACACACTTTAACTGCAGGTACAGAGTAGCACAAACCTATCTTCGAGTCTGTGGCTACACGCCTTGTCCATATAAGGTAAGGTGGTGCATAAGAATTGGTCACAAGGAGTAGTCCTAATCAAATCAAGCTTTAAAGGGACAAACAAGAGTTTGAAAACATATGAGTCCTAGTAAAATATGTAATATGAAAGGTTTAGTACTACTTACCCAGCAGTTCAGAAGTGCCATGTAGCTGTGCTCTTGAAACTCCATGGGGAAATGATTCTTCCCAGCCCCTGTTTGTCATTCATGTGTGTCTGCTTTACAGTGATCATTCTATCATGAAAACCCTAAGCTCGTTGATCTTTTGTTTGTGATTTACTTCGATAGTTACATCACAGGGACGCTATTTGGTTGTGCTTCTCGGTAACTGATTGAGTCTTATTTAGTGCCGCATCTAATTCTAAGGGGGACTGAAAAATAATAGAATTTTAACAGAAAATACCCCCTCATTTGCTATTCACACCTGCTTTTAAGTAAAAAAAAAATATTAAAAAAAAAAAAAAAATATTTGAGGGAACATTGCTGGCAGCACTACCACAAGTATGTGATTTAGCAAAAAAAAATATTGCATACACATATTATTCTGCCTCCTTAGCTACAAAACACCCAGTCTTTCTGTGGTTACGAGTGCTTTCTGATGCTTATGGTACTATCCGGCAGAGTAACCGTTTATTTAAAGTTACTGGTGCCCTGTACTAGGACCAGTGATTATACTGAGACAAAGTTTATTGCAAAGCCAGACTTTGTGAAGATTATGCTTCCAGTTTGATTTCTGCTTCTGCAACTTTCAAGATAAGTAAAAGGTTTGTCACTGGCATGTAAGTGCTTAGTTTTTACTTACCCATTAATGCTTTGTAGTCTTTCCTTCACACTGGTGAGCAATGTGAATATCAAATTTCTTTTAGGTTAAATTCAGAAAGTGTGGCTGCATTTGAAAAGAAAACTGAAAAATGTTGTGATGTGGTGTCACAATTGAAGAAAGTTTCTGAAGCTCCTTCCTCACAAAAGAAACCAGAAAATAATGGGGAATGTTCCATGTTTCAACAGATGTTGAAGAAAAGTTGCGCTTCACCAAGTGTCAGGTAAAAATAAATAAATAAATAAAATGCAAAGTTGACTGGCTTACTCACTAACTCATCAGCAAAACCATAATTTCCCATTTAGCTAAAAAGTTGAAATAGCAAGACGGTGCATATCGGGCAGTAGGTATCCACTAATAAGACATTTTGATATGTCAATATTTAGGGGTAGAAAAACTAAATACCGCAAAAATCTGAAAAATGCCTTGATGGTTGGTTTGAAACTTTCTGACGTTCTCAGTCGGGCTAATTTTTTATTTTTACTGTTTTTTGGTCTGTTTATTAATATGCTAACGTGCATGTTCTTGGCTGAGCACATGCTCTGACATTGAAGGACACCATAGAAGTGACTGATGGGCCACGCACATAGCACCACTAACTGATAGGGTTGATTGGTGACTGAAGATGGGGTGGTGTGTTGGACAGGAAAAAAACAGGTGTAAAGTGAAAGTTCAGTGAAGTTCAAGGAAGATGCAAAGCTCAATCATTAGAAAATGCTTTTTTTTGCTCCTGACTGGCGGCACTCTTAGGTGTATACATGCTCATCTTGGTGTTCCGTTCCATTTACTCTGGTGGGCCACAATATATATTTTTAAATATATAGAGTGGGGGGAAATAAGTATTTGAACCCCTGCTGAATTTGTAAGTTTGCGTACTTACAAAGAAATGAACAGTCTCTAATTTTTATGGTAGTTTCATATTAATGGAGAGAGAGAGACAGAATTTCAACCAAAAATCCCGAAAAAACAAATTACATAAAGTTATAAATTGATTTGCAAAATATAGGGTGGTCCAGATCTAATTGTATGCAATTTTCATTGCGCTATAACTTAAGCTTATCACATAGAAAATCACCCGAAAAATCCCAGACTATCGAGAAGTGTGCGAATTGACGACATGATGAATCTAGTCTTTGAGTCGAACTGGAATCATCCCCACATAAATCAGTCATCCAGATGATCTGGATCTGCATAATTAGATCTGGACCACCCTGTACGTTTTGGTCTGCATTTTCATTATATTTTGCTCAAGACATAACAGATGAAATTAAATACAGGACAATTGCATGGACAGTTAACATCAAAGGCAATCTGTTTTCCTGAATCACGGTACCATTTTTTTGATCTGAGCAGGAATTCAGGAGACTCTCTAGCTGTATTGATTTTATCACCTGTGAAGGGAAAGACACCAGGACTAAATTACTTTACTGTGAACAGAAGGAGATGCCATGGGACTGGAAATTACAGCTTGAGTCAGGAGATTGTTAAAACATTAGAAACTTCATTGCTTGAAAACTAATGTATTCAAATAGATGAAAGAGTTTGGGCAAATTCGTTCATCATATTGACAGCCAGCCAAACCGGTACATGTAGCAGTCACATCGTGCAAAACTCCCATAGCATTTTAAAATAAATATGATGGACTAAATGAAGAGAATAGAATGACATCAGAAGAGGACGAGAGGGCACCAGCAACGTGAGGCCGTTTTTTCATCTGATTGTTAGCAAAACATTTCATGAACAGCTTTGAGTGCTAGATAACAAGCTGCCTGCGAAATTTATCCTTGACATCTTTTAACTTTTCGTAAACTTTTTCTAAAGACTATATATATCCAGACTTTAATATCAGTCTTATTTTCTATTATCCCTTGTTCTATTTGCTATTATTATTCATGTAATAAATACCACGCTGTTTTTAACTTTCTATGCTTTGTCTTCATGTCTAGAGTGATTGAAGTAATAAAATAGCCGGAGGTTTGACATAACGCTTCGTGCTGCAAGGTTTATTAAGGGCTGAAGGTGTGAGCTCCACCCAATAGTACAGAACAGTACGTAAAGTAAGGCATTCTTGGTTGATGAACGGCCTATAGCCAAGGATGTTGAGTCTTTGTATGTTTAATACTAGAATTACCAGAGTCTACAAAAAAACTCGTAGATCCGACCCACCTTAAAACCGTTCACACCTCTCCACCAGCGTCCTTTGTCGGGGGTGGGGGAGGGATTGGTTGGAGAATGGCCTAATTAGGGGAAATTTTGTTCTGTCACAGACAACTATGAAGAAAATGGCACTTTTACACCTGCATAACTGTATCCTTTTTAGTGTTACATAACTAATAAAATGTGACAAAAACTAAAAGTTAATTCCTGAAAATCTAAAATTAAATACAAATTAAAAATATCTTAAAACTAGAAAAATCATGGTTTCCCCAAACCACATTCGGCTAAGGCTTAGGAGTATTTGAGCAAAGATTAATTCTTTTTGCTTCCATTCTGCCTCAAGATGTGACAGAAACAATTATGTGCGGGCACCAGGTATAGTTATGAGCAGACTTTGTATTTTTTTTTAGAAAAGTTTGGTTGCAGAGCCTCTTTCACACAGGAATTAGTATCCCATGAAGCTGTAAACAAATTAGCATGTGAAGTACAAATGCAGACAAAACATTAATTCAGTAAAGCCTGGAAATTAAACTTTGCTTGTATGTGACCAAGCTATAAACTACCCAGTTAAACACAATCATAAAGGCATTTTTAAGATGCATTGTCATTCCCTCACCTGAGGTTTTTTATATTAGTTTGTTAGGCGTACAAATGATTCGTAGACAGACAATTGGTAATTTAACAATTTTCATGGAAATCTGCTCCATTCATTTCCATACTAGAAATATATTTAAATGTGTGTGCTACATTTGAAAGTGAACATATTAATCTTAGTTGTACTACTCTAGACATCACTGTTACTTTATAATAGTTTTATGATTCTATTGTTACATCCCTTCCAAAAATACTTTTTTTCTGTTTTAAGTTTGCTAGTTTTTATTGCCAGTAATAACATGAACAATATACTATCCGATGAGAAATGGTTTGTGGGGAAGACAAATTCCTATATTCATCAGAATCATAGATTTTGATGTTAAACCTTTTTTGAAAATGTGTTGATTTACAGTGAAATGACCCTTAACAATTCTCCTTTTGAAGAGTCTTTTCAATGTTTCAGAACGCTTCAGAAAATGTGTAAGTTTGCTTAAAGACACTGTCTAACAGGAAATAAAAATTGTATAGTGTGGTATATGGGCGACCGGTCATCCCAGCCAATACCCCCAGACCGCCAGATGGAGCCCTCCCTGTAGCATGGAGAGCCCCGAATTCCAGCAGGGCATCATGGACATTGGAGTGTTTATTCACAGCCCTGCTGGATACCATGGGGGCCGCTAAAGGACACTGCAGGGAGGAACAAAGAGTATTTGCCTTACACCCGGAAGTACATCTGGACAAGAGGAATGATGTGCTTCCAGGTTAAAGAAAAGAAGTTTTTATCTGACCCAGAAGTGTTCCTAGTCACATGGACAGAGAGCGTGAAACATTTCTGGGTCAAGGACTATAAAGGACTGTGGGAAGTTCCCAGACGGCAAGCTGAGCTGGGTGGAAGAGTGGCATCACATCTGGGAGAGGATTGATTATTGTGTATTGTTTGTTTGTGTATTGTGGAGAGGAGGGTGCTTTGTGCACATATTTGCTTTACTAAAGTCAACTATTGGACTTTTACGTGGTATCTGACGTATTGTCTGTGGGTTCAACAGGACGATAGCGCCCTCTGTCTGTCACAATAGTCTATGATTTTTCCCTTTCAGTGGTGATTGGAAGAAGTGTTATAGTAAGAAGTTACTGTACAGTTGATGATGTTAGCATTTAATTACTTTTTTTTTTTTAATTTCAGATCATGTCAACTTTTGGACCAAGAGGTACCTATTCCCCTTAGACTGGTATATCCTTGCGAAGAATTTAATATTTTAGAAGACAACAAAAGGGAAGTAAAGTCTGGGTTTGAGGTCAGTAAAATTTGGAGATCAAAGCCTAATTCAAAGTATGATGCAATATATTTTTCATTTGATGTTCCCATTGTGAAACTTGGTTGTTTTTACTGCTGACCAATTGAGGAAATATCCTGTTTTATGTTCTGTGTTGTGAAGAGACTTAAAAGTTTTTCTAGTGAGAAGGAAAATCTTGGATGTGGCCTTACACTTAATTTATATGATGCAATCGGTGTTTCATTTTTCGTTATTTCATAAATAAAATGGTATCAGCAGCAAAAATAAAATACTCCTTTCCTTTTCTTTCCATTTTATGGAAATAGGTAATGGGAGCAAGAACAGGTCATTCAGCCAAACAATAATCCCTAATAATCAAGTTAAAGTTATTTCTTCACTATCATGGTGTACAGTAATCCCTCCTCGATCGCGGGGGTTGCGTTCCAGATCCAAGGCGATAGGTGAAAATCCGCGAAGTAGAAACCATATGTTTGTATGGTTGTTTTTATATATTAAGCCCTTATAAACTCTACCACACTGTTTATAAATATTCCCTGCACAATTATACAGCATAATCCCTTTGTATTCTCTTAGATATTAGGTAAGATTCATTGAAATTATGTATGTAAACACACTGTTTATATACAGTAAAACCTAAATATCATTTTAAAGATATCGAGTGTCTCCGATATCACATATGTTACAGCCATTACGATAGACAGGCCACCAGCAATAAATACATACAATGCAAAAAAAATTGTATACAGTAAATGTGTACAGGGTCACTAAACATACGTACATGTACTAAGTATTGTAAGTAGAAAATTATGGTTACTCACCAACAATGACACGATGACTTGTCAGATAACAATGAATTTAAATTTAATGCACAACAACGGAGAGCGTTCCAGTCCTTCTAAAGGAGCCACTTCAGGCAACTGTGTAGCACCGCCGTTATTCTTCTTCAATGCTAATCCCTAAAGCAGATTCCATCCAGACTACTGCCTTATTACATCCACTTATAACTCATTTTGCACCTTGGTTAAAAGGACACTGCAGCCGTAGATCTTATATTCCTTTCCTACTTTTTAAATAAAAAGAATCGTAGCCTCATTGATGCTGTAATGGCGTCCTACAGCGGTGTAGCTTTTCCCATCCTTCAACAAATCCAAAACGTTTACCTTTTCGGCAATCGTTAACGTCTTCCGTTGGCGCTTGGGCACAGACCCTGAAGCAGTCGCAGGAGCAGATCATTTTGGAGCCTTAATGAAGGGCTTGACTATGCACAAAGATAAACACAAAAGAGCACAAAAGTTAACTCTTTACACAGCGAAACACGTTGATGCTGAATGAGCAAGACGAGACTTCTGGTTAACACCGCATTCGGCACCCAGGAACTTAACTGCGTGCTCTGATTGGTTAGCTTCTCAGCCATCCGCCAATAGCGTCCCTTGTATGAAATCAACTGGGCAAACCAACTGAGGAAGCATGTACAGGAAGTAAAAAGACCCATTGTCCGCAGAACCCGCAAAGCAGCAAAAAATCTGCCTTATATATTTAGTTATGCTTACATATAAAATCCGCGATAGAGTGAAGCTGCAAAAGTCAAAGCACGATATAGCGAGGGATTACTGTATATTAGTTTGCCATATGAAATTGCATTCTATAATCAAGCATATTTTACAAAATAACAAAACCTGCTCTTGCCTTTGTAATGGAGCAAAATTAAATAGGAAACTGGGGACAATGTGTATATAAGCAACATTAGTAATGTATTCAGTACATTTTTAAATCAGTTTAATAGTACCTTCTTATAAATAAACAGTAGTTTCATCAAAACATGAAAATTTCTGGGTGATTCCAAACTTTTGAGCACTAGTGTACATTTGAGAGAATATTAACTTTAATTTAAACAGGCCCAGCTTCTACAGTTTACTAGTAATTTGATTTTTGTAACAAGGAGACCTGTATTTAGCATAAGATCTCTCTTTATATTTTTTTAGACATCATCTAGAAGCTTTGGAAAAAATGATTCTCATAAATCCATAAGACATAATAAAGGTCAGTTTCTTTTTTTTTTAAATGCTTTGTTACATTCTCATTTATCTCTTGTTTTTTTTATTACAAAGCATAAGTTCCTCTTTTCTATAAGATACATGTCACTACCTTGTTCTGTAGTTAATAGCTTCCCTCAAGAGTTGGAAGTGTTGTGTTAATCTTTCTGCCCATACAATAATAGCTAGTCTGGACTCCCAACTGGTTGAAGTGCACAGTATTCACTGATAGCAAAAAAGTGCAAGTAAATGGTCTTTCTGCTTTAGAATTCACTTTGCAATCTGAACTCCTTTCTCTACATGCCCATTTCCTCGTGTGTTACGTGCACTGAAAGTGATGTGCTGAAAGTCACTTTCTCATGCAAACCCTTGAAATTCAGCACTCATAAATTGTTCAAAATGGGGCAATAGCAAGTCTTTTCTGTGGTCTGTCTGGTAAAGAGGTTTAAATAAATGGTTCTTTCCAGAAATAAGGCTGGAATATCTGCTGTCATAACTTGTGTGCTTAAACCGCTGACTTTTGACGTTAAAATAAAGAAAAAAATACAATTACTTTGTTTGCTTTTGTAGTATATTCTAGCCATTCGGAACAAGTATATTTCAGCACCATATGTAGATAACTGTCACCTGCTATAGCTTCCTTAATAGTGTTCCTGGTGGGGTTGTGGGCATGCTATCAACTAAGGCTGGGCGATATGTCGATATTTAAAAAAAAACCAAAAAACTCAATACATATTTTCATACGAAGTATAGGATGAGACAGTATAGTTTATATTGATATAGTCTGTTGTGTTAAAATTATACTTGTACAGCCGCCAGTTCACCCTTCTCTTCTCCCCATTTTCTCTCGCACAACTCCACCCTGCTCCACCTCTTTCCTTCTCTGAACCCATCTCACGCCTCCCCTGCAGCTTCAATCTGTAAGTCCATCAGGTAGCGATAGGATGGAGACATGACATGAAGGAAGGTTTTAAAGAAGAGCTGGTTGGTAAAAAGAAAAACAATGGCTGAATTATTTGGAGATGGTTCGGCTTCAAAGTGTCAAATGAGCAGGTTAATAATGTGTTTGACATTCTTTACAGAATACAATTCCCAACAAAAGCATCAAGCCCTATTAATCTTTTCCACCATTTACCACAGTGGCATAAAGTACTGTACAAAGAGTGTGTGAAAATGCGTGCTGCAGCCCAGACCATGAAACCTTTCTCAGCGTCCTGCTCAAAGCAAACCACGTTACAAAGCTCATAGACCCATGCTGTGCCTTATGAGAGAAAAAGTGAGAAGTGAGGCGACATTACTAAAGCAGTGGCTTATCTTATAGCTAAAAACATGTTTAAAAATCTCAACTGTGAAACGTGACGGCTTTATACAGCTGCTAAAAACTCTTGACTGAAGATAACAGTTATCTAGTTGGAATTACTTTGCTAAAGAAGTACTGCCAAATATGTATAGTTAAGTTAGAGAGAGAGAGTCTCGCCTCCTGGCTCGCCAAAGTATCTCACTTCGCACTGACCCGCTATGTGGTCCAGCAGGATCTGCGAGCCATATGTGAGTGTGACAATACATTTCATGGTAGACTGGGAACTGAAAAGTGCCTGTCTGCAAAGCAGCTACTTTCCCCAAGACCACACCATGGAGCATATAGTTGAACGCTTGCAGGAATACCCTCACAAGCTGGAAGCTCAAACCAACAGGATTGGTTGCTATAACTACTGACAACCGCACCAATTTCATCAAGGCAGTGCAACTGAACAAATGGTTGAGGATGCAGTGTTTTGGTCACAGATTTCATCTAGCCCTTGGTGAGTGAAACATTATTTAATCAGTTAATTTGAAATAAGAAAAAAAATATGCCAGGCATAATGTACTCTTTTAAGGCTGTTTCCCATCCCACCCCGACCCCTACCTTTTTCCTAGGGCTGAATATTTTTGCAAAAAAAAAAAAACTCAGGTTTCTAAAATGCACACAAAGCAATTGTTTCTTACATAAATTAACATGAAATGTTTATCGCTGCGTTCAGTGTACTGTCGCTGTGTGTTAACAGACCTGGCTGCCGCAGCAGCTTTGGCGGCGGTGGTGGCACATCAGCTGTGGATTGATCAGCTGATACCGGTACCTCACTTTAATTTTAGATCTTGATCTCCCAGATCACTTGCACCAATTCATAGTCCAACAAAGAGTCCAGAGTCTCACCTGATGTGGATGTCATTCTAGAGGTTGTTTACTCTGCTATTCACACACACACACACACACATACACACACACACAGACACAGTGATTCAACATCAGGTCAACAAGTCCTCCAAGCAAAGAGCAGCTGCCTATAACATAATGGTGAGTTTTATTAGACATTAGCAGCTTTTTTTCACCCTCTACCCTTCCATAAAGAGTTAGGTAAAAAGTATTATAGAACCACTTATAGAGCTAAATATGCCTGTTGACCACAGGATCATCTGTTTGAAATGTTTAGGCTTATACAGCTAACATTTTATGATAATTGAAACTTTGTTACATAAACTATCAGCCCTATTTGGTGTGTGTGCGCGTACATGTGTTAGAGTGAGGATTGTATGTTTGAGATTGAAAAGGACTGAAATTATACATCTGTTTCACTCATTTGCTGGTGATTTTACCAAAACGATTTAACTGAAACCATTTGTAGGTTACACATGTAGTTAAATTTTAATAAACACAGATGGATGTTAATTTACTTTTTAGTGATCTGCCTCTTTACATAAAATGAAAGTGATTTTAAAAGGTTTTTTTTTTTTTGTGTCTTAAAGGACATGGTATGGATGATGCCCACATCACCTGGGCCATTTCTCTGTGTAAGAAAGTTGTCAGTTGTTACATGTTTTGTTATTTGCACAAAGTCTTAGGTGTTTGTACAGAACTACATGCTCGAGGAAACACTCTGGTAAAGAAAACTCTCAACTCCAGTGGAAACCCACTTTTTAAAGAGCAAGTTGGCCTTTTGTTACTTTTGCTCTGTGTCTTTTCAGTTTACATTTTCTTAATTGCACAGCTATGAGTGTTTGTTATGCAGGTAAAGAACATTATTTTGTTCAAGGAGCGTTACTATTTACTATATGTCGATTAGTTTATTTTTGAGCCATTACTCGTGTACATCTATAACCGTATGTTAATAAAAGTGCCTATGTGACATTTGATACATGTGGCTTTGACTCAGAACTGTCTTTTTGTTATTACCATTACCTTTATAGGAAGAAAAAATATCGAAATATGTTTTTTGGTCCATTACGCCCAGCCCTACTATCGACAACCGCTGCAGTGTAGCACTTCACATCTAAGTGAGTGCTAATCCATATAGGGTGGGCCACTGTCATGGTCTTGCTACGGGAATACACAGCAGTTGGTTTGAATCACATAAGCTGCATGAGAACTTTTGGCATCCTAATGGAACATTATCCAAGACACTTTTGCTCATGAGTGGCACTAAGGGCTTGTGATCAGTCACTAATTTGAAGTTCTCAAACCAACCAGATAGTTCAGAATTCCAGAGACATTCCATTCATGTCCGACATTCCTTCTTATTAATGACATGTTTAGTTTCCAGCACTGGCAGCACAAGAATACCCCATCAACATTTTCCATGCAGCAATAGCAGTACCCCACTTTTACCATATCTGCTGGTATAAGATAAAACAGTCATAGCCGAATTCTCATCATAGAGGTTTTAGAGGGGTAAAGCAAAAGGATTGTCTCTTTGATTGCCAGGAATGCCTCCTACTGTGGGTGTCCAATGTCTAAGTAATCTTTGACTCAGTTAATAAAATGGCTTGTCCAGTGTCAACGGTTTAGGAGTGTACTTGGGCAAGTAATTGAAAATGTCCAAAATTTGATTTAACTCTTGGGCATTTTATGGAAGGACTTTTCAGACTCAGGCCGTATACAGTAGATACATGGATTTCTACTCTTTCCAGTTCTAAAAGAATCTGTCACAAGGTTAGCATATCCATCCATCCATTATCCAACCCACTATATCCTAACTACAGGGTCACAGGGGTCTACTGGAGCCAATCTCGGCCAACACAGGGCGCAAGGCAGGAAGCAATCCCTGGGCAGGGCGCCAGCCCACCACAGAAGGTTAGCATAGATTCAGTATATTTTCCTGCTGTTATAGGTTGTGTGAATGGTAGGTATCAATGATGTAATGGCTAACAGACCTTGTTGGTTGTCAATCACTGCATTCAAATGACAGACCAGTCAGGTTTTCTGCAGCTGGGGAAAGCATTTGTTGGAAGCTGCTGCAGTGGAAAACCTTAAAATGAAAGAATGATGGTGAAGAAAGAATAGCTAAAGTAATTGGCGGGGATGGAGATAGCTTAAGCGTAAAAGTATTGGGTAGAAAAAACAGACTCTACAAGATTTGGTTCTGGGGGTTGTTGGGAACAATTCTGTTTCAGTGAACAAGAATGCCACTGAAGTGACCTGTATGTAAAAGGTGCAGGAAAGTGGATGTCTCTGGAGAAAAAAAGACACTGCACATTTTGTTCAGACCAGATTAGTTATGACTGCAGAGAATGTAAGGCTTTGGCAGAATATCTCGAGGTAAGACTTGTTTTGGAATCCTTCCTAATCAGTTCTCCTGATTCTGTGCACTACAGAGATAATGGAAAATCTGAATTTTTAAGTGGAATTAAACACAGGCATGAACATAGTGAGGTTACGGTCAAGCAGTTTGCAAAAAAGCAATAGAGGGAACGAGCATGTAATATTGACACACTAAGAAAGGAAGTGCCAGAACTCTCCCTAATGCAGGATGTAATATTGTGAATGTAATACAGTGTCCATTATCATAGTACCTATAAAAAGTATTCACCTTTTGGAAGTTTTCCAATTTTACTGTTTTACTGTGATTCAATATTGTATATTTAATTTCCATCCATCCTCTTCCGCTTATCCGAGGTCAGGTCGCGGGGGCAGTAACTTAAGCAGAGAGGCCCAGACTTCCCACTCCCCGGCCACTACTTCCAGCTCTTCCGGGAGAATCCCAAAGGGCGTTCCCAGGCCAGCCGGGAGACATAGTCCCTCCAGCGTGTCCTGGGTCTTCCCGGGCCTCCTCCCGGTTGGGCGTGCCGGAACACCTCACCAGGGAGGCGTCCAGGAGGCATCCTGATCAGATGCCCGAGCCACCTCATCTGATTCCTCTCGATGCGGAGGAGCAGCAGCTCTACTCTGAGCCCCTCCCGGATGACTGAGCTTCTCACCCTATCTTTAAGGGAAAGCCCAGACACCCTGCGGAGGAAACTCATTTCAGCCGCTTGTATTCGCGATCTCGTTCGTTCGGTCACTACCCATAGCTCATGACCATAGGTGAGGGTAGGAGCGTAGATCGACTGGTAAATTGAGAGCTTTGCCTTACGGCTCAGCTCCTTTTCACCACGACAGACCGATGCAGAGCCCGCATCACTGCGGATGCCGCACCGATCCGCCTGTCGATCTCACGCTCCATTCTTCCCTCACTCGTGAACAAGACCCCGAGATACTTGAACTCCTCCACTTGGGGCAGGATCTCTCCCCCAACCCTGAGAGGGCACTCCACCCTTTTCCGGCTGAGGACCATGCTCTCGGATTTGGAGGTGCTGATTCTCATCCCAGCCGCTTCACACTCAGCTGCGAACCGATCCAGAGAGCTGAAGATCACGGCCTGATGAAGCAAACAGGACAACATCATCTGCAAAAGCAGTGACCCAATCCTGAGTCCACCAAACCGGACCCCTTCAACACCCTGGCTGCGCCTAGAAATTCTGTCCATAAAAGTTATGAACAGAATCGGTGACAAAGGGCAGCCCTGGCGGAGTCCAACTCTCACTGGAAGCGGGCTCGACTTACTGCGGCAATGCGGACCAAGCTCTGACACCGGTTGTACAGAGACCGAACAGCTCTTATCAGGGGGTCCGGTACCCCATACTCCCGAGCACCCCCACAGGATTCCCGAGGGACACGGTCGAATGCCTTTTCCAAGTCCACAAAACACATGTAGACCGGTCGGGCAAACTCCCATGCACCCTCCAGGACTCTGCTAAGGGTGAAGAGCTGGTCCACTGTTCCGCGACCAGGGCTAAAACCACACTGTTCCTCCTGAATCCGAGGTTGACTATCCGACGGACCCTCCTCTCCAGAACGCCCGAATAGACTTTTCCAGGGAGGCTGAGGAGTGTGATCCCTCTATCGTTGGAACACACCCTCCGGTCCCCCTTTTAAAGAGGGGACCACCACCCCGGTCTGCCAATCCAGAGGCACTGTCCCGATGTCCATGCGATGTTGCAGAGGCGTGTCAACCAAGACAGTCCTACAACATCCAGAGCCTTAAGGAACTCCGGTATCTCATCCACCCCGGGCCCTGCCACCAAGGAGTTTTTGACCACCTCGGTGACTTCAGTCCCAGAGATGGGAGAGCCCACCTCAGAGTCCCCAGGCTCTGCTTCCTCGTGGAAGGCATGTTAGTGGGATTGAGGAGGTCTTCAAGTACTCCTCCCACCGACCCTAGCGTCCGAGTGAGGTCAGCAGCGCACCATCCCCACCATATACGGTGTTGACACTGCACTGCTTCCCCTCCTGAGACGCGGACGGTGGACCAGAATCTCCTCGAAGCCGTCCAAAGTGCTTCTCCATGGCCTCCAAACTCCTCCCATGCCCGAGTTTTGCCTCAGCAACAACCGCAGCGTTCGCTTGGCCTGCGGTACCTATCAGCTGCCTCCAGAGACCCACAGGACAAAAAGTCCTATAGGACTCCTTCTTCAGCTTGACGGCATCCCTCACGCGGTGTCCACCAGCGGGTTGGGGATTGCCGCCACGACAGGCACCGACCACCTTGCGGCCACAGCTCCGGTCAGCCGCCTCAACAATAGAGGCACGGAACATGGCCCATTCGGACTCAATGTCCCCACCTCCCTCGGGGCGTGGTTGAAGTTCTGCCGGAGGTGGGAGTTGAAGCTACTTCTGACAGGGGACTCTGCCAGCCGTTCCCAGCAGACCCTCACAACACGTTTGGGCCTACCAGGTCTGACCGGCATCTTCCCCACCATCGGCCAACTCACCACCAGGTGGTGATCAGTTGACAGCTCCGCCCCTCTCTTCACCCGAGTGTCCAAGACATATGGCGCAAGTCCGGCGACCACGACCACAAAGTCGATCATCGACCTGAGGCCTAGGGTGTCCTGGTGCCAAGTGCACATATGAACACCCTTATGCTTGAACATGGTGTTCGTTATGGACAATCGAGCACAGAAGTCCAATAACAAAACACCGCTCGGGTTCAGATCGGGGCCATTCCTCCCAATCACGCCCTTCCAGGTCTCACTGTCATTGCCCACGTGAGCATTGAAGTCTCCCAGCAAAGCGAGGGAATCCCAGAAGGTATGCCCTCTAGCAACCCTCCAGAGACTCCAAAAGGGTGGATACTCCAAACTGCTGTTCGCGCATACGCACAAACAACAGTCAGGACCCTTCCCCCCCACCCGAAGGTGGAGGGAGGCCACCCTCTCGTCCACCGGGGTAAACCCCAATGCACAGGCTCCGAGTTGGGGGGCAATAAGTATGCCCACACCTGCTCGGCCTCTCACGGGGGCAACTCCAGAGTGGTAGAGAGTCCAGCCCCTCTCAAGGAGATTGGTTCCAGAGTCCAAGCTGTGCGTCGAGGTGAGTCCGACTATATCTAGCCGGAACCTCTCGACCTCGCGCACTAGCTCAGGCTCCTTCCCCTTCAGAGAGGTGACATTCCACGTCCCAAGAGCCAGTTTCTGTAGCCGAGGATCAGACCGCCATGGTCCCCGCCTTCGGCCACCCTCCTCCCATAGGTGGTGAGCCCATGGGGAGGAGGACCCACGTTACCTCTTCGGGCTGTGCCGGGCCGAGCCCCATGGGTACAGGCCCGGCCACCAGGCGCTCGCCATCGAGCCCCACCTCCAGGCCTGGCTCCAAAGGGGGGCCCCGGTGTCCGGGCAAGGGAAAACGTTGTCCAAGTTTTATTTTCATTGGAGGTTTATTGAACCGCTCTTTGTCTCATCCCTCACCTAGGACCAGTTTGCCTTGGGTGGCCCTACCAGGGGCATAAAGCCCCGGACAACATAGCTCCTAGGATCATTGGGACACGCAAATCCCTCCACCACGATAAGGTGACGGTTCAAGGAGGTATATTTAATTTGTCTTTTTTTTTTTTTACCACTTAATCAGCAGAAAAAAAACTTGCGTGCAAGAGAAATGGATCTTTGCAAAGTAATCTAAATTAATTACAAATATAAAACACAAAATAATTGATTACATAATTATTCATTCTTTTAATATGACAGATCTAAATCATTTATGATGCAGCACATTTTTAGAAGTTACATAAACAGCTAAATGTAATTTACTGGTTTGTAGTCAAGGGGTTTTAATTGATTGTAATGTAAAATAGAAGTATATGGAAAGTCTAACTTGTGGTGAGTGCGTATTGTGGCAAAAAATACACAATGAAGACCCAAAACCATTCCAAGTAACTCTGTAAAAAGGTCTGGAAAAGCACAATTCATGGTTGAATACAAGAAACTTTCTAAGTCACTGAATATCCTGAGAGTATATTTAAATTACTCATTAAGAAATGGCTTGGCTGTAAATCTGTCTAGAGCAGGTGGTCTTAATAAAAAAAACCTGAGCCTTTGTGCAAGAAATAGTAAGGAGTTACAAGCTACAGTGGCTGAGACTGGAGAGACTGCATGCAACCGTTTCCTTAGTGCTTCTCCAATTACAGCTTTAAGGGAGAGTGGCAATAAGGGAGCCAAATACATACAGTGGGTACGGAAAGTATTCAGACCCCCTTCAATTTTTCACTCTTTGTTATATTGCAACCATTTGCTAAAATCATTTAAATTAATTTTTTCCCTCATTAATGTAAACACAGCACCCCATATTGACAGACAAAAAATAGAATTTTTGAAATTGTTGCAGATTTATTAAAAAAGAAAAACTGAAATATCACATGGTCCTAATTATTCAGACCCTTTGCTCAGTATTTAGTAGAAGCACCCAAGCACCCTTTTGAGCAAATACAGCCATGAGTCTTCTTGGGAAAGATGCAACAAGTTTTTCACACCTGGATTTGGGGTCCTCTGCCATTCCTCCTTGCAGATCCTCTCCAGTTCTGTCAGGTTAGATGGTAAACGTTGGTGGACAGCCATTTTTAGGTCTCTCCAGAGATGCTCAATTGGGTTTAAGTCAGGGCTCTGGCTGGGCCATTCAAGAACAATCACAGAGTTGTTGTGAAGCCACTCCTTCATTATTTTAGCTGTGTGCTTAGGGTCATTATCTTGTTGGAAGGTAAACCTTCGGCCCAGTCTGAGGTCCTTAGCACTCTGGAGAAGGTTTTTGGCCAGGATATCCCTGTACTTGGCCGCATTCATCTTTCCCTTGATTGCAACCAGTCGTCCTGTCCCTGCAGCTGAAAAACACCCCTACAGCATGATGCTGCCACTGCCATGCTTCACTGTGGGGACTGTATTGGACAAGTGATGAGCAGTGCCTGGTTGTCACCACACATACCGCTTAGAATTAAGGCCAAAAAGTTCCATCTTGGAGTTTGCTAAAAGACACCTGAAGGACTCTGAGATTGTGAGAAATAAGATTCTCTGGTCTGATTAGACCACGATAGAACTAAGGACCTCCGACTGGGCCGAAGGTTTACCATCCAACAAGACAATGACCCTAAGCACACAGCTAAAATAACGAAGGAGTGGCTTCACAACAACTCTGTGACTGTTCTTGAATGGCCCAGCCAGAGCCCTGACTTAAACCCAATTGAGCATCTCTGGAGAGACCTAAAAATGGCTGTCCACCAACGTTTACCATCCAACCTGACAGAACTGGAGAAGATCTGCAAGGAGGAATGGCAGAGGATCCCCAAATCCAGGTGTGAAAAACTTGTTGCATCTTTCCCAAGAAGACTCATGGCTGTATTAGCTCAAAAGGGTGCTTCTACTAAATACTGAGCAAAGGGTCTGAATACTTAGGACCATGTGATATTTCAGTTTTTCTTTTTTAATAAATCTGCAACAATTTCAAAAATTCTATTTTTTGTCTGTCAATATGGGGTGCTGTGTTTACATTAATGAGGGAAAAAATTAATTTAAATGATTTTAGCAAATGGCTGCAATATAACAAATAGTGAAAAATTGAAGGGGGTCTGAATACTTTCCGTACCCACTGTACATACCATGTTCGTTCTTTTCTCTTTATGTATCTTACCTAAACTTTGGCAGAAGGCACATAGGAGACTTTAAAGTCAGCTGGAAGAAGTTTATGTGTTCTGAAGAAACACACCATTGTGAAGCATTGTGAGGATGCTTCCCTACAGCAGTCTCTGGAAGGTTTATAATAAAAACCTGATGCAGTCTGTAAGAATTCTGCACATTGGGAGAAGGATATTTTAAAAGCAAAACAAAAACCCTAAACATAGTTAAACCTACACTGGAATGGCTTAAAAATAACAATGTTAATGTTATCAAATGGTTGAATCAGAGTCCAGTGTCTATATCAAGCATCTCCGTAGTAAAACAGTCCTAACTGGCTCAAAAATCTCAGAGTGATAAATTTGGTTCTACTCTTACAAGTAGGAAAAATAGCATTTTATCAGTTTTCCTCACTGAGGAAATTGCTGCTAACTTCAACCAGGATTTAGGAGAACATGTGAAATGTCCTAACTCACTAGGAGCTGGCAGAAGGTGGTGTTCAGGCAGAAATTGGCATTCACATTCTGGGAAAGGTGGAGTGTTTTTGAAATGCTGGACAGCAATGAGCTGTCTTATAATGTTAAAATCTTTGGCTATGGGGAAAGTGCAGCTGTACAATACTAATGTTTTTTGTATGTCGCAGCCAGCCATTTCTCAAATATTGCACCAGACTTTGAACTCTTTTACAACACATGAGATAATACATAAGTTTATATATTTTGCCACTGCTTCATGTGAGGTAATATTAAAACGAGCACATTCATGCAAATCAGATTTTCCGGAAGTTGCTGATGTGATAAACAACATTCATGTAAAGATCATTGTCCAGCATTTTTTTTTTCTTTTCTTCCCCTTCTCCTTATTTCAGGAGATTAATTTCTTACCCTTGGTTTATTTTATCTAGACTAAGTAGTACTATTTTGAGTTTGCCCTATCTCTTGGCATGTTCGAGGACTCGAGACTGAAGTGTGTTCTTGCTCATGGAGTAGAGTTAGGGGAGAAGGAAAGAGAAAGTTACAATTGTGGGCTTTGAAAGAATAGATAAATTGTAAGTGACAAATAGGGCTAATGACTTTGTTCATCGTTGACTGGCAGGGCACATTGTCGATGGACTCCAAATACTTGCAGAAATTTCCTCAAAGTGCAAAAAAAAAAAAGTGGGGGCTGCGGTTTGGCATGCCTTATAAGAAAGCTGTCAAACACTTGTTAGGTGTTACTTGAATATTATGCACTACTACTTGTGGTACCAAAGGGTCATATTTGAAATAGGCAAGTGTACAATAGAAACCCAGCTCTGCCGAGGGCACGTGTTTCAGTTTTATGACGGTAATTTAAATGCATAATGTTCCACATTTACTTTCCAGTAGCCACCATATGAACATAAACTCAGCTTAACTTCTCTCAAATTACACATCTGGTGTCTTATCTCTTTTATATATTGTATCATTTTTTGAAATGACGACGAGAACTTTTCAAGATATCACTCAGCCCTATTATTAACTTAACAGTAAGCTGCTTTGTCATATTACCCAGCAGTAATAATATGAAATCAGTGATAAAGTTAAATTCTGAAATAACACACTGTTTTTGCTTAAGATTACAAAGTGTTCCCAGACACTCAAAAGCAACATTTATCTGGCCAACCATTGAACTTTGTAATCTGGAATGTCAAATGCCTCAGTCATGATCTAAAGAGAAAAATGGTTTTTTCCACACCTCACAGACCTAAACACATAAATAGTATTCTTCTAAGAGACTCATGGAATAAGTGCCACAGCTGCAAATAGACAAGATCATTGTGATGGCAGAATACTGTTTTGTTAGGGTTTGACTTTTGTTCTTGCTATTTTTTTTTTTTTTTTCTTCCTAAATTTCTAATCCAGGCCTTTAATGACTTCTTGGGCACTGCCATCAGCATTGCGTCTGTCTGCAGAGAGAGTGTTGACCTTGTCGAGAGGTGTACTTACCTCTGCAGCGACATTCATGTCTCTGGTGACTCTTCCTGTGAAGTCAGTAGACGAATTGGGAGACCATGGTGGGTCATTAGGGTGTATGTTGCTCCTGATATCTTTGCAAAAAGATGAGAGTCCAAGTCTTTAGAGTCCTGGTGCTTCCTGTTTTGCTATATAGCTGCGAGGCGTAGACTCTACCCAGTGACCTGAGATGAAGACTAGACTCTCTCTGTACTGTGTCTATTTGGAAAATCCTTGGGGTCCCGCCTGTTTGATTTTGTGTCAAATGAGCAGTTGCTCACGGAGTCCCGAATAAGGCACATTACCTGCATTGAGAGGGAACGTCAGTTACCGCACTTAGGGCCATGTGGCGTGATTCCCAGATGGAGACCCAGTTCACAGAATCCTCATTATTGAGGACCTGAGCAGATGGATCAGGCGAATGAAACACCCATGTAACATCTGGCTATGGCAGGTAGATGGTTATTCCCAAGCTGTTTTGTTGTATGGTGGGTGCGGCAACACACTGTACCGGTGCATGGTCCCCAGTCTGACCTGACCTTCCTAATTTGTCTGTGATGTCATTTGTTTAAGTTCAAATTGACTGTAGGCAATGTTATTTTCTTGAAATGCAGGTCAAATTCTGTTACAACGAAGTGCCAGGGACCTAAAAAATATTTTTTTGTAATGAGAATTTCTTAGTAATGAGATTGTGTGTTTGTCGTGTTAGTGCTTTCTTTAACTTGCGCCCAGGAATTAAAATCATTTCAATAGCTTCTTTCATGTTACTTTTCATCTCCTCCTGTCTATGAGTTATGCTGACGAGAATTTTTCCTCCCCATTTCCTTGCAATAATACATTTTCAGGGTGTGAGTGATGCCCAAATCCAAAGGCTTAATCACTGCCGGGTAATTGGACGGGAGAAATCAACGCAAACATCTAAATGTGGAAACGTGGTGGGCAGCACAGTTATCAATCAGAAAATAAATCATCCTGTTCTGCTTCATATTGTTAGGTTTCTGAACTATTTTTTTGACCCCGACTAAACCAGTAACGGGACAACGGAGAAGTGCATCCTGAAGCATGATTGGCACGTTTGTGAAAGAGTGTTTGTCCGTTGCCGGGGCAGGGCAACTACAGGCTCATAGTGCTACAGCGGAGTGCTGTGAAAGCAAATCCAAAAAGATTGTGGTTGTGCTGCAAGTCCCTGTCTTGCACCCCAAAACACGGAGGCTGAGTCTCTGTACTTTAGTAAAACCAGCTTTATTCAGCTTGACAAAGGAAGAGCATTCCACTCTCTTATACACAGACACAGCAGTCAACAGGGTTGTGGCTAGGTTAGTGGCCAAGTTCCTTGCATCACCAATTGAGATCTTTTTGGAGTTGCGCCATGAGTATGATGTTTCCACGGCAATGGATGAACAGTCTTCCAAAGACATCGTGATCGCACTTTGGGACGCTCTTCGGTGTGTCTTCCCGTTACGGGAGGACCCATTAAAGAGTTTTGGAACCTCACAACAGTGAATTTTTCTCGAATGAGTGGTGCACTAATAGGAATATTTCTTGAAAGAGCATCACTGAACCACATAAAAACTGCTTTTTCGACGTCTTCAAATGCAGCAGTTCGCATATGTCTGCGCTGAGGCCCAAGATTTGCAACCCGAGATTTTTCTTCCTTTTTTTTTTTTCTTGGCCTTTCAAGAAAGTTGGCAGTGTCGATGGCGAAATTCCAGATTCACTGGCAGCAACATTTTTTCTTTTTGCCAGAATCGAGAGCCGCAAAAAATTGTTTTTTTTTCTAATGTGAACTATTGTCATTTTTTCATGTCTTCAATTTCTATAGGAGGGTGACAGTGAATTAAATTGCATTTGATGTTTTTCAAATGTTGATGAGCAATAAGCAAAAGGTATCACTGAAAACCACAGAAAACAAACACAACAGAAAAAACAGTATAAGGAAAGTTCGAAGAAAAAATGTACAATGTTTCTGTTTGGGGATCATTGTGCACAAATGAGCTGCAAACCACAGAACTAACTGCAGTGTGGATGATTGATTCAGACATTTCAAGGTCTTTTGGGCACTTTGTTGTAATGAGAGTATCTGCTGAATGTATTTCGTAGTAACAAGATTTCTATATACTCTGTCATATGGGGAAACCATTGGGACCATAAAAATACTTCATTGTAATAAAACATTTGTTGAAAAGATATTCGTTGTAATGGAATTTTACCTGTAAAATAAAGAAAAAAAGTATTTCTTCATTGATAATTTACTGCCCACTATAAAATCTTTGAAGCACAATGCTATTGTCTGTCTCTAATCACCTTTATCCTGTCTTGGAGGTTGAATCCTTATGACCTACATGCTGCTCTTGTAACTGCCGTGTTAACGCCCTGCCATTAGTAGATGTGAACTTTACAGAATTAATCTCCAAACAAATAGACTGCTTTTAGCGATAAGCACATTCTTTGAGATTTCTCCAGGATCACGGTGGGAAACTTTGAAGGCATTTTTTTGAGGGCAGATTATTTCGTATCTCTCTCATAAAAATAAATTTGGAGACCAAGAAAGCATCAGAGTTTATTAGTGAGATTTACATAGTAGATCATGAATACCAGTTCTCCTAATGAGGCACTTTACAGGAAACAATGGAGTCTTTATTGAGAATTTAATCTCCTGACAGTGAAATAAATTGAACAACTCCTCTTTAAATTGTGACATCACTACATGAAGAGAAAGCTAACATGATTTTAGCTCAACAGATTTGTAAGCAGAAAGTTTGGAACAAATTAAAAGAAATTACCAATGTAACTGGAGACAAAATCAGGGACTATTAACACTAGAATCCTTGAAGCCTATGAAAATCTCATAATCCCTGGCCACCTTAAATTCCTTTGCACCTCTCCATTAGCGTCCTTTGATTTCCACCGCAGCTCTAGTTGGACAAAAAATTCTCCCAGCATAAGTCTGCCATGCTGCTGGTGCCCAAAAAATATGTTTGACTGCATTCTCAGTACCATTGCTCGCGTACTGAAGTGTCAGCATGGCACTACCAGATCTAAACACTATTGTGGAGAGTTGCTCTCGTACTGAAGTTTCTGTAGCTGCAGGTGGAGGCTGCCATCACTCTTTTCATAATTGATCTTATCTTAAATATGGAGTGGCATTGCACATGTACTTTGTCAGAATGCCTGTGTCGATCAAACACAGGAAGCTGTTTAGTCTACTTGTGACTTTACGCTGTAGGAAGATAAGTAAATAAATATTTGTAAACAACATTCAATGTTGCGTTTATATAAGTAACATATCAATGTTTTTCATGTAAAGACCATCAAGAAACATAATCACAAACGGAACTTTGCACAATACCTTGGCGAGCTCTGTAATCCCTGCTGTTTCATTGAAGAACATGCATGTGGCACATTCACTGACAGGATGACGCCCAACTTGGTGTATTCAAATGGTGCCATCTTTCACGTTTACAGCTGAATCGTTCTTATGTGTGAGTGGACGTTTCTTGCGGGGAGGGCTTCTGTTCTCTTTCTCCGATGTAGAACCCTCATCCTCATCTGAGTTCACCTCTGTTATAGCACGTCATTATTTGAAAACGGCAGTGTCAGATTGGGAGGAGCGTGAACATGACTGAGAAATTAAAACTGAATTAAAAAATAATGCTAACCTTTACAAGTAACATAAATTTACACCGGCTGTTACATACTCAAATCAAATATATGTTTTTATTCTATAATATTAACAATAAGAAAAGCTTACTAGTAGTCACTGCTCAAAATGGTAAATCTAGGAAGCGCCCAGAATCAAACCCGTGACCTGTTGAGTCAGCAATTCTTATCGCTGCACCACCCAAGCAGTCCTATCAGTGCCGTACCCTAACCCGATTTCTTTTCCTTTGGTTATATTCTTGTATAAAAGCGCACTTGTTTTGTTTTACTTGCACCTTTTGTGAAAATATTTATTTGATATTTGGACTTCAGTCTTCGCACATTATGCAGTACACTTCACGTCAAAATTTTGTCATTAGTACTATAACGTGAAAAGTTTTTTATCGTGGTAGAGTAATATATATATATAATATATATATATATATATATATTGCTCTACTTTCCCCTATTGTATTATTATGTAGCCTTAGAATGCCTACTCTCACAGTCTTACCACTGTTTATAAGGTATTATTGTATATAACTTATCCCCAACGTCCCTTCTATATCTATAACCTCAGGCAATTAGATGTAATAAAAAGACAAGCAGGAGTTAAGTTACACATAAAATAATGTATTACTGATAATATTCATAAATAATAAAAAAATGCAAAGTACATTTGAATATTGGCAACCATACAACCTGATAATGGTGATGTGTAGTTCAGGCGGCACACAGACTTGTAGTTACTTAAAATGTCTCTAGTTAAGGCAACACTAGTGGTCTGCTTTCTTCAGAACAGGCCTCAAGCCTGTTCAATATGTCTGCTGAGCTGTGCTCTTCATTGTGCTGTTATTGTCAGTTCATGGTGTGATGGTCTTCATCAGTTGTTAACAAAAGAGAGAGTGAGATAAAGCAAGCAAATTGATGGGTTTTCTGTCCAACCCCTATAGCCAATAGGACATCATGGTACTTAATGGCCTCTGAGACGAGCCAATTCCAAACGGCCATACCTCAGACCAATGGGTGAAATAGAACATCTTAACACCTGCCCCCAAAGCATATGTTAAACATCCTGGCTTCCTTGCGGGGTTGGGTGTTTGGGGTTGAAAGACTTTAGCAGAGAAGTACTTGCCAAACTGGTTTAAGACACATCCTCTCCCAACTCTATCGTAATATGCAAAGAGACTCAGTCATAAACGGGGGGTCGAGGGTAAACACTAATACATTGCCTAAATTACAAATAAAGACGTACAAAATATTTATCAAGTTATATGTAAAATCTCACATCACAACAGTATGTGTTCAACATTTCTTGCCCCACAAGAAGGGGGGTGGGATAGCAGGCTGGGTGTACTGATCGACACATTTGCAAAACAAAAGATGCTAAAGGAAAGTTGAAAAGGAATTTAAGGTGGCCTGGGATTACAAGATTTTCATAGACTTCAGGGATTCTAGTGTTTCAAAAAAAAAAATGTAAAAAAGTGTTAGTCCTTGTATTCCTTTCAGTTAAAAGAAGATGGAACACAATCTAAAGAGATTTTTTTATACAATGCAAATACTACAGCTTGATATTCTTAGCACATAACAACTTAACAAACCACTCTGAGAACTACTGGTTGGTATAAAACTTACACCAAAGTAGGAAAGAAGCAGGCGTTGATGGTTATCCAGTGGAATTTTATAAAAAGAAGTTTCAACTAAGTTAGCTTCTTGTTATTGGCAACATTCATAGAAGCTAGAAAAAAACTAATTTTCCCTCAGACTTCTTGCCAAGCATTAATTACCATTTTTCCAAAGAAAAATGAGGACTTGCTGCAATTTGCATCATACAAACTAGTTTCACTTTTGAATAATGATGGTAAGATACACTCCAAAGCTTTTGTAGAAGAATTTAGAAAGTTAATGTAATATACTCTCCTATAAAATCTAACTCATGAAAAATTATATTATGGTTGGGTGCAGAAAAAGCCTTTGATTGAGACGATCTTTTCACTACATTGCACAAATTCGGGTATGGCCCAAAAATATCCGCATGGATAAAATTACTTTATAACAGTCCAGAAGCCTTCATTCTTGTCAACAAGTCAAAATTGGACTACTTCAAACTAGAACTTGGTACATGACAAGGGTGCCCGCTCTTGCCATAGCTTCATAACTGTGTCAGAGATAAAGGGCATTATCAGTGACGGATGTGAACAGAAAATGTCACTATACACAGGTGATATGCTGCTTTATATGTCTGACTAGTGTTGGATTTCTAGTAAAATTTTGACTTAGGTGTCAATGCCAGTTTTCAGACCTTAGTACTGGTATCAAAACAGTTCCAAAGCAAATAACAGATATCCAAATCTTGCCTCTAGCCTCCCTGGTGCGCTGCACTCTTCTGGACATCATAATAGATGAGGCAGCTATCTGTTAATTCTGTCGAAACGGTTTAAATATCTAGGGTTTGGAATATGGCCGGCCAGTCATCCCGGCCAATATCCCCAGGTCGCCAGGTGGAGCCCTCCCTGCAGCATGGAGGTGCCCCGAAGGCCGGCAGGGAACCATGGACAATGGAGTTTTTATCCATAACCCTGCTGGATACCACGGAGGCTGCTAGAAGGCGCTGCTGGGAGGAACAACAATTGTTTTCCCTACAACCCGAAAATGCGTCCGAGTCACATGGACAAAGGGAATGACGTGCTTCTGGGTTGAAGAAGAGGAGTTTTTATCTGACCCGATAGTGCTAGAAAGTCACGTGGATTGCGGGATTTTCAGAAAGAGAAGGGGGAGGCAAGCGAAGCACCACTCACCCCGCAAGAAAGTAAGGAGGGCCGGGAAATGGCTGGTCAGTCTGCCGACAAATTAATAAAGGCAGATTGCAGTCTGCCAAAGATGGCAACCCGGTCCTCAGACAATGAGAACTCCAAATCCCAGAAGCCTCTGCGAAACTCGTCAGAGCACGTGCCAAGAAATGGCGATCTCATTGGCTCCCAGCCGGAGGGTAAGGCTAGTAATGACCTTGGCCTACCTCCGGCTGAATTATATAACTTTTTAGATGCGCGGGATCTCAAAGTTAATGGAGCCTGTATGAGGTATTTTTCAGATGCTGGCGGCAATTAAGATCATCTACGGAGACCTGAGAGAGACGGTCAAGGCGGCCATCAGGAAAGTGGATGAATACCTGCAGCGTTTGGGATGACAACCACCCGTGTTAATAATTTGGCGGTACAAGTGAGTAATACCGGTACCGTACAGCATAAAGGGGCGTAATGTGATCCGG
Organism: Polypterus senegalus; assembly: GCF_016835505.1. Classification (NCBI taxonomy): domain Eukaryota; kingdom Metazoa; phylum Chordata; class Cladistia; order Polypteriformes; family Polypteridae; genus Polypterus; species Polypterus senegalus. Next base: position 66,503,331 of record NC_053157.1, on the reverse strand, counting down.
GTCCGGGATTGATAAGTAGCGGGTGTCAAGTCACTGCGAGCCCTACAAAAGTGTGTATAGAGTGTTAACAGAGCAGTCGGGAGAAGGGCCGATCGAGCCAGAGCAGCTGGATGGTGCTCCCTCTCGGAGCAATTCGGTCCTGAAGACCCCGACCACTAGATTATCTAAGTCGAAAGGGATACAGACAGGAAAGGGGCTCTCTTTCTGTCATGGAGAGACCCAAACTGTGGACAAGCCCCAGAGTAAGCAGGAGGTCTCAAAAGTAAAGTGGGAATCTCCTGACAAAAAAGAAAAGGACATAAAAATACATAGCCGGCTGTGGAACTCTCCTCAGCAAGAAAAATTGATTTCCCTGTTTCCAACATCGCAGAGGGAGAATTCCAGGAGGACAGAGGCGGTGTTATGGAGGCAGACGGCCGGGCCATATTTGGCACAACTGTCCCTGGATTACAGGGGATTAAGTGGATTACAGTTATGAAATTCCCCCTAGGTTCTCCAGGGAGTACTTGGCACAGCCAAGGTCCAACCAGAAGTCCTTCCTGGAGGAAGACGACTCTCGCTGGGCTGGACAGTTCAAACCACGGTTTTTCACCCTTTTGTACTGTGGAATATGGCCGGCCAGTCATCCCGGCCAGTACCCCTAGGCCGACAGGTGGAGCCCTCCCTGCAGCATGGAGGTGCCTAGAAGGCCGGCAGGGAAACATGGACAATGGAGTTTTTATCCACAACCCTGCTCGATACCACGGGGGTTGCTAGAAGGCACTGCAGGGAGGAACAACAATTGTTTTCCCCACAGCCCAGAAGTGCGTTCGAGTCACATGGACAAAAGGAATGACGTGCTTCTGGGTTGAAGTGGAGGAGTTTTTATCTGACCCGGAAGTGCTAGAAAGTCATATGGACTGCAGGTTCAGAAGCACTTCCGGGTTAAGGACTATAAAAGGACGATGGGAAATCCCAGACGCCACCTTTCCACCCAGCTCAACTCGACAATGCGTCTGGGAGTGGAGGATTGGTTATTGTGGAGAGGATGGTGCTTTATGCACTATATAGTTCACAAATATATTATATTTGGACTTTTACCTGGTGTCTGGCGTATAGTCTGAGGGTTCAATAGGACGATCGCGCCCTCTATCTGTCACAAGGGATAAACCTCACAAGTACTGTAAATATAAAGGTCTTTTTCAACACAACCCCAGTATCATCAGCAGTGGAAATCCAATATTGCTCTTCTTTATATGCCCTGCTTTATGCCCCAATAAATGGTAACTTTAATTATTATAGTAATAATCTATCTGTCCGTTAATCAATTTGAATATGGAACTATTGCAGAACACATTTCAAGGCAGAGCAGCTTTTATCTGTTGCTTCTCTGCACAATAATCACCTTTTTTTTTGCCTTCTCAAACCTACTCACTATTTAACCTATGGACAGTTACAGAACTGGGTATTTATAATATATTTGCATCTTTTAAATAATTGTACTTCAGATTTAACTTCCCAGCAACACAATTTTCATTTTCAAATTAGAAATTTTGTTAAAAGAAACCTACCAAATTTTCCATACCTCTCAACCATTTTTATTCCAAAGGCAATACTTGTTCAGCCTAGGAGACTTAACTTAATTTTATTGTCATTCATCCACATACTTGGTACAGTTAGGTCCATAAATATTTGGACAGAGACAACTTTTTTCTAATTTTGGTTCTGTACATTACCATAATGAATTTTAAATGAAACAACTCGGATGCAGTTGAAGTACAGACTTTCAGCTTTAATTCAGTGGGTTGAACAAAAAGATTGCAGAAAAATATGAGGCAACTAAAGCATTTTTTAACACAATCCCTACATTTCAGGGGGTCAAAAGTAATTGGACAATTGACTCAAAGGCTATTTCATGGGCAGGTGTGGGCAAGTCCGTCGTTATGCCATTATCAATTAAGCAGATAAAAGGCCTGGAGTTGATTGGAGGTGTGGTGCTGGCATGTGGAAGATTTTGCTGTGAACAGACAACAGGCGGTCAAAGGAGCTCTCTATGCTGGTGAAAGAAGCCATCCGTAAGCTGCGAAAACAGAAAAAACCCATCTGAGAAATTGCTACAATATTATGAGTGGCAAAATCTACAGTTTGGTACATCCTGAGAAAGAAAGCAAGCACTGGTGAACTCAGCAATGCAAAAAGACCTGGACGTCCACGGAAGACAACAGTGGTGGATGATTGCAGAATCATTTCCATGGTGAGGAGAAACCCCTTCACAACAGCCAACCAAGTGAACAACACTCTCCAGGGGGTCGGTGTATCGATATCCAAGTCTACCATAAAGAGAAGACGGCATGAAAGTAAATACAGAGGGTGCACTGCAAGGTGCAAGCCACTCCTAAGCCTCAAGAATAGAAAGGGTAGATTGGACTTTGCTAAAGAACATCTAAAAAAGCCAGCACAGTTCTGGAAAAATATTCTTTGGACAGATGAAACCAAGATCAACCTCTACCAGAATGATGGCAAGCAAGAAGTATGGAGAAGGCGTGGAACAGCTGATTAACCAAAGCATACCACATCATCTGTAAAACACGATGGAGGCAGTGTGATAGCTTGGACGTGCATGGCTGCCAGTCGCACCGGGACACTAGTGTTTATTGATGATGTGACACAGGACAGAAGCAGCCAAATGAATTCTGAGGTGTTCAGAGACACTGTCTGCTCAAATCCAGCTAAATGCAGTCAAATTGATTGGGCGGCGTTGCATGATACAGATGGACAATGACCCAAAACATACAGCCAAAGCAACCCAGGAATTTATTAAAGCAAAGAAATGGAAAATTCTTGAATGGCCAAGACAGTCACCTGATCTTAACCCAATTGAGCATACATTTCACTTGTTGAAGACTAAACTTCAGACAGACAGGCCCACAAACAAACAGCAACTGAAAGCCGCTGCAGTAAAGGCAAGGCAGAGCATTAAAAAGGAGGAATCCCAGCATCTGATGATGTCCATGAGTTCAAGTTCAGGCTGTCATTGCCAGCAAAGGGTTTTCAACCAGTTATTAGAATTGAACATTTTTATACCCAGTTATTTAATTTTTCCAATTACTTTTGAGCCCCTGAAATAAAGGGATTGTGTTAAAAAATACTTTAGTGGCCTCACATTTTTATGCAATCTTTTTGTTCAACCCACTGAATTAAAGCTTAAAGTCTGCACTTCAGCTGCATCGGAGTTGTTTCATTTAAAGTTCATTATGGTAATGTACAGAACCAAAATTAGAACAAAATTGTCTCTGTCCAAATATTTATGGACCTAACTGTACATGATTGAATGAAATTTCATTCCTTACAATTCACTGTGCATAGACAAAGTAGCATAAATTTAGCATACACATTACCAAAACCAGTGCAACAATACAGTGTAACAAACAAAAGCTGCAGGACCACACAGCTGAAACAATGCTCAATAGTCATAGCAAAGTGTAAAGTGACATTATTAGGGGAATGTCATAGGGATATGGTAGTGGGTGGCATTTATGAGTTTAGAAGTTTGACAGCTTGGGGAAAGAACATGTTCTAGGACCTGGCTGTGCTGGTCCTAATGCTGCGGTGTCTTCTACCTGATGTCAATCAGTATGTGTAATGGTTGAGAAAACATCTTCCACGATGGCAGAGGCTCCATGTTGACAGCGTGCCTAAAAAATGTCTTGGGAAGAAGGAGGCTCCTATAATCCTCTCAGCTGTTCTTACTATATGCTGCAGTTCATGGGCTTTGCTATTCCCAAACCACACAGTGATACAGATTATCTGGACACACTCTAAAGTTCCTCTGTAAAAGGTATTAAAAATGGGATGTGGCAAACCGATTCGCTTCAGTTTCAGCAGAGAAAAAAAGGCATTGTTGTGCCTTCTGACAGAGTTGATTGTCTAGTAGAGGTCATCAGAAATATACATCCAAATAATCACTATCGTCACAAACTTGACAATGACATTGGACTCAGACTTGGCACTGCAGTCATGGGTGAGCAGTGTGAACAGTAATGGTCACAGCACGCAGCCTTGGGAGGCACCTGTCCTCAGACTGATTGTGTTCCATGTTCTCCTGCCAGTGCATACCAACTGTGACCTCTCCATCAAAAAGTCTAGAATCCAATTACACAGTGAAATGTCAAAGCCCAGCAAAATTTCCTCACCAACTGCTGGGAAAAGATTGTGTTAAACGCTGAGCTGAAATCAAGAAACAGCATTCTGACATACATATCTCTGGTATAAGACTCCTACAGCATCTCAACAGTACATACTGCTCAAAAAAAATTAAGGAACATATTTTAATCACAGTATAGCATCAAGACAATGAAATGTCTTGGATATTGATCTGATCAGTTAAGTAGCAGAGAGGGTTGTTAATCTGTTTCAGCTGCTTGGGTGTTAATGAAATTAAAAACGGGTGCACTAGATGGGCAACAGTGAGACAACCTCCAAAACAGGAATGGTTTAATAGGTAGAGGCCACTGACATGTTTCCCTCCTTCCCTTTTCTGACTGTTTTTTCACTAGTTTTGCATTTGGGTACGGTCATTGTCACTACTGGTAGCATGATGTGATACCTGGACCCTACGGAGGTTGCAGAGGTAGTCCAACTTCTCCAGGATGGCACATCAATTCGTGCCATTGCCGGAATGTTTTCTGTGTCTCCCAGCACAGTCTCAAGGGCATGGAGGAGATTCCAGGAAACCGGCAGTTACTCTAGAAGAGCTGGACAGGGCCGTAGAAGGTCCTTAACCAATCAACAGGACCGGTGTCTACTCCTTTGGGCAAGGAGGAACAGGATGGGCACTGCCAGAGCTCTACAAAATGACCTCCAGCAGGTCACTGGTGTGAACGTCTCTGACCAAACAATCAGAAAAAGACTTCATGAGGGTGGCTGAGGGCCTGACGTCCTCTAGTGGACCCTGTACTCACTGCCCGGCTTCGTGGAGCTCGATTGGCATTTGCCATAGAATACCAGAATTGGCATGTCCACCACTGGCGCCCTGTGCTTTTCACAGATGAGAGAAGGTTCACCCTGAGCACATGTGACAGACATGAAAGGGTCTGGAGAGGCCGTGGAGAACATTATGCTGCCTGTAACATTGTTCAGCGTGACTGGTTTGGTGGTGGGTCAGTGATGGTCTGGGGAGACATATCTATGGAAAGAGACACACACCTCTACAGGCTAGACAACGGCACCTTGACATTAGGTATCGGGTTGAAATCCTTGAACCCGTTGTCGGACCCTACGCTGGCGCAGTGGGTCCAGGGTTCCTGCTGGTGCACGACAATGCCTGGCCTCATGTGGTAAGAGTATGCAGGCAGTTCCTGGTAGAGTGAAGGAATTGATCCCATTTACTGCCCCCCCATGCTCGCCTGACCTAAATCTAATAGAATGTCTCTGGGACATCATGTTTCGGTCCAGGAACTCAGTGATGCCCTGGTCCAGATCTGGGAGAAGATCCCCCTGGACACCATCCGTTGTCTCATTAGAAACGTGCCCCGATGTTGTCAGGCAGGCATACAAGCACGTGGGGGCCATACAAACTACTGAGTATGATTTGCAGTTGCTGCAATGAAATTTCAGGAAAATAAATTACCTCGCCGCATAATTTTTTCACTTTGATTTTCAGGGTGTTTGAATATACCCCTTTGTAGGTTGATAATTTTAATTGTCAAAAACATTTCAAATAATTTCTACCCTTTAACAATTATGGGGAATTGTGGTGGAAGTCAGCCATACATGGAGTACACTCTAGCTGTATATATCTTAAGCACTTGTTAATTCCACTTAAAATTTTTCATAGATCCCACTTAATCTCGTTTGAAACTGTTCATAATGTATCTAGGGAAAGATTCAACTTGCAAGCGTTGCCATTTACCTCCAGAATCACTAGGCCATATGTTTTGGGAGTGCACTAAATCAGCATCATTTTGGACAAAAATCTATTTATCAAACAGCCCTGGCATCTTATTCACTGTTAACCTGTTAACAACTATATTTGGTGTACTCCCAGATTTCCTCAAAAGCTGATAATGACAAGTTCATTATAATAGCCCTATACTGCACTACTAACATGTAGATTTACTCTGCTTTACTGTAAGGATCTGACTCACCTTTTATAGCTCAGTGTATATCTGACATTTTATATTGACATTAGAAAAACTCGAATTCGCTCTTGAAGGATCTGTCCAACTTAAAAAAAAAAAAAAAATAAAAAAAATAACAAATTGCAAGACATCAAATGTTCATAGGGTTATTGGAGTTTTTGCATTATTTCTGCCTCCTCTCTTTCCCTTTGAAGGGTTTTGAAATCTTACATAGATTTAGCTTTATCTGTTTTTACTTTGTAAGCTTCTATGATGTTCTTTCATGGTTGGTTTTAAAGTAATTTATGATATTTATTAACTAAGTTCAAGAAATGTTATCTACTTGAGTTGTACTTTCTTCAAATAAACTTAGTTAAAAATAATCCTACAACACGTTAATGGGTTTCAGATGCATTATTTGAGATGGCCAATCTAAAACCTTCTATTTCTTTCTTTTCAGCCATTACTTTGTTGATTTACTGTCATTTTCAAGTTGCAAGGTCCACTTTCGGTTGTATGCAAATACACAAATTTTTTTTTAGAGAAAGTAAGATCATACATTAAAACAACAAAATATAAAAATGAGCAGTGCATTTCAACCATATATGATAGTATTTTTCAAATTACTCTTTTCATTGTTAAAAGTAAAATCACTATTCACATCTGATTTTAGATCTGAGAATTCCAAATGAAAAACCTAATGAAAAACCTATTTCTTTTTGAACAAGCCTTCTAAAGCTTTCTTTTTCTTCTACAGAACCCAGTAAGATTCCTTGTGTAGTATTATGATACTACTACTTGAAGTTTGCTCTCATATCTGTTGTTTTTTGTCCTTGTATAAGTTAGTACTGAATAGAAGTTAAACTGGTTGATGCTGCACAAACTAAAGTTGTTCTTATAATGTAGTAATCAAGAATGCAACTTTGGGATCCTTCCTCAGCATGTATTAGTTCACCAACTTTACACAGTAAACAAAATGAGCCAAGTTTTTTGTATGTTTGTTTTTGTAGATAAACAAAATTCATTAAGTTGGGCACAGCTGGAAGAGGAAATTTCTGCAACAACTTGTGTAACCCATGATCCACCAGAAACAGAAGGACCCCATTCACCAGTTCATTTGGATGGAGTATTGAAACCTAGATATGAACATATTCTCACCTTGCCCCAAAATGATCATTTGAACACACACAAGTAAGTACATATGACTCTGTTCATTCAGTTTTTATTACATTTTTTTTTTGTTTGACATAGAATGTTAAAGTTTTTTCCCTGAATTTAAAGGTTTTTGTTTCCTCTTTAAAAAAAAAAAAATGAAGGTTAAATTGTATTGTAAATTTAAAAAATGTTTTGTGTTTTAAATACTTGGGCTATGAAGCATTATTGTAATCAAAGTGAATAGTTTTAACTCCAGTGTTCTCCCCAGAAATTTTTTCCAGCTGGGTGGCATGAAAAAGCCGGACGGGACAGGGAAATTTGATGGTGGGGAATATTTAAATGTGCACTATTTTTATTAATTATTATTAATTATTTTCCAATGCTTAATATGACTTACTTTTTTAAGGTTTGACACTTGTGCCAAAATATTTTTTATTAAATTTAAGAAGTATCCAATTCAGGATCCTTAAACCAAGAGGCGCAAGTATTGTCGCTGTTGGGAAGAAAAGTGAAAACAATGGAAAAAAAAATATTGGAAACCTAATGAAGAAAAATTTTTAAAGATTCTTCAAAGCCAACTTGCATATGCATAAGGTGTCTTCAGTTAAATATTTATTCTTCTTTTCCTCCTAGAGGCCCAGTTGTCTGCAGCTTTCCCATTATCAAAGTCCCCTTGATCTGGGCCCTCCAAGGAGATCAGCATGAGATTATTTTGCGTGCTTTGATTCATGTGATTTCTCAAACATGTCTTGATCCTTTTAAGGGCAAAAAAACCCATTTCACATTCAGCTGTGCTCACTGGGATCACTAGCCCAATATGAGCTAATTTGGCTAAATTTGGAAATGACTCTTTGAGCTCTGATGTCGTTGCCATTTTTAGTAAAATCTGTTTTGGACTGAAGTCCTTTGTATGATTGACTTCTGATCATTTTTGACGCAACTGTTCATTCTTGCCTGCTACTTTCATATTTTAAAATTGGAGGGCTACCATTTTTGGAGTAATGATCAAAAAGAATTTCAGCAGACTGACTTGAATTGTGAGTTTCTGCATTGAAAACTTTTGAAAACCTGGAAATAATTGGCATGTCAGGGAATCTAGGTGCTTGACAACTGTCTCTAGGTATGTATCATATATTGCAGTTTTGAATTACATTACATCACTCTGTGTATAAACAATGCAGAGATCTGACCATTCTTCTGCCAGACAATGATGAAGGCTTTGAAAATATCTCCCAGGAGTGTCTTTCAACTCCATGATGGACAATTTTGTGGCGAGCAAAACTGGCTCAATTTCGGTAAGATTTACATCTTGCCTTTGCCAAGCCTTAGATAAGTTGGACAACAAAGGTAATACGTCTGAAAGCATCATCAAAGAGTAAACAAAATTGTATGTTTTAATACATCTGCTTAATCCTTTAGCTGTGATGTAATTTCGTTCAGTGGCCTCTTTTTTCAAAGCTGCTATGACACTCATCATACACAGCCATAGTGACTGTACTGCAAAGTCATGAGACAGCCATCTAGTGTTGCTGGCCATTTTCATCTTAATTTGGTGAATGTTCAGAATATTTTGAATTTCCCTTAAACCAGCCATTCTAACTGAAGAATTTTGGAAGAAATAAAACAGCTGCTTTAAGATGTTGTTCAGTTTTGTTAAATAAGATACAGCAGCTGCTGCTTGGGCACTTGCAAGGGCCAATCAGTGGTTTACACAATGGCAGTTGACCAAGAGTCCAGATGTTTTATCTTTAAGCAGTTTTGCCACACCTTTCTGTTTCCCAATAATAACAGCCACTCCATCTGACCCTAGTCCAACCAAATTAGCAGTTTTCAAGCCTAGTGTGTCCATAGTCTCACTCAGTGTTTTGGTTATAGTCTCCACTTTGCCATCAATCATATTGCGGGTTGATACAAAACTAACTCAGACCTCTTTAGTGACCTGGCAAACATATTACAACTGAGATATCAGTGGTTTCATCACACAGAACACTGAAAAATTTTCAGGGTGTATATTTGTCAATATGTTAGACTTTATTTCTGATGCTAAGACATCCAGCAGCTCTTGCATTATTCTTTCAGAAGTGCAATGTGCATTTTTACCAACATTGAGATGTTGTAAAAAGGAACAACCCATGGCTTCATGGCAAAGGCTGTGAATACTTATGTACATGTGGTTTCTCAATTTTTTTATTTTTAATACATTTGCAAAGATCTCTGGAGAGATCTTAAAATGGCTGTTTACCGACGCTTCCCATCCAACCTGATGGAGCTTGAGAGGTGCTGCAAAGAGGAATGAGCGAAACTGGCCAAGGATAGGTGTGCCAAGCTTGTGGCATCATATTCAAAAAGACTTGAGGCTGTACTTGCTGCCAAAGGTGCATCGACAAAATATTGAGCAAAGGCTGTGAATACTTATGTACATATGATTTCTCAGTTTTTTTATTTTTAATAAATTTGCAAAAACCTCAAGTAAACTTTTTTCATGTTGTCATTATGGGGTGTTGTGTGTAGAATTCTGAGGGAAAAAATGAATTTAATCCATTTTGGAATAAGGCTGTAACATAACAAATGTGGAAAAAGTGATGCGCTGTGAATACTTTCTGGGTGCACTGTATATATTGGTTTGCTACGTACTGAACAAGAGGAGAGCAGCTGTACGCTTAGCAGTACTACACAGACTGCACTCACACTGAGAACAGAGACGTCACTTCCTGACGCCGTTTTCCTGATATCTGATAGGTTGGTTCCACTAGTCTTTTTTTTTTTTTTTTTTTTAATTTTATCAGTCCTTCTCTCGGCTGCCCACCTCCACAACCTCTTTCCTTGTGAATTGCTGCTCTGCTCCCGCTATTAGCATGTACAGCTCCCTCACGCCCGCCCACCTTTCCATACTCCTTGCTACTGTATTAAGCTGCTCTGTCCCTGCTGTTACCATGTACAGCCCCCTCTTATAAGCCCACCTCCCCATGCTCTTTGCTTATGAACTCCGCTCCGCCTCGTCCACGCTATTAGCTTGTTCAGCATCAAGTGATGCGCAACATCCCGCCCTGCACCTCTCCCCTCGCCATTTGCAATTCTGCTTTTAAAATATTTGTCCACCTGCCCGCTCGTCCCTTGCCATCTCTGCAGATCATTAGATCTGCCTGTGCCTGTAGATCTCCGGCTGTCATCTCTCAATGAACTCATAAATATTTAAATTTAAAATAATTCCTAGACGTATTTATATTTAAAAAATACAAATTCAGCATTTTTAAATTCATATAGGCAGTTGCTAATCATACATTTATTTGCCTTGTTCATGAAGAATATTAAGCTTTGACTTGGAAAAAGTCATAATAAGTTTGCTTGAGAGAACAGAAGTATAGAATTTGAGAACATTTTTAAAACATGTTTCATTATTGGTTAAGGAGAATACAGGCCCTTAAAAAAGTTTCTTAGTTCAAACTCAACTTTATTGTTGGGTAGTTGTTCAAATGCTTACTGAAGGGGGATGGTGGGCACAAGACTGACTATTTAGCATGGCTGAATCCTGTAATATTGAACTTTGCTTTTCCATGGCAATGTGTTTCCCTGGGACACGCCTGTGTTGAAGTGATGTCGCCAACCCGTACATGCTGGCAGCTGCCAATTAATAAACCCAAAATCCAGTTGAAGTGTGTGGCACTATGTTCTAAGTCTAGATGATAGTTGTTCTGATTATGTTATACTATACTACTGTGGAACCTGCCCAGTCGGGACGCCTTGAAGAAGGAAGGACCAGGAGAGAGAAAATACCTCCACTGGTCCAAGAGAGGGCAGCTTCCCTTGTCTGCATCAGTTCCTCAGAATCAGAGCTTAGAAGCTCAACCCTGTTGGAGCTTGTGGCCACTGTCAGGGGTCACCCAGAGGGTGATGACAGAGCCCTGGACAGCAGCACTTTTGCCACACTCTGAAGTTCTGCAGGAAGATCATTACGGAGCACATCCAGGGCATTATAAAATGGGCTGCCTCACTCCAGTCGTGGAGCTGGAGTTGGGAAGAACAGGACAGAGCTTGCAAGGAGAGGAGTAGAGGCAGCAAAAGAGTTGGGAAGAGTTGAAAGGACTGCGAGCAATTGCAGCTGTTAATGCATTGTGTGGTGGTGTAAAAGCAAGAGAAAGAAATAAGTGTGTGTGTTTTTGGACATTTGGTGTCTGTCTGTGTTCAGGGGCTGAACTTCTACATAGTGTAGTATTAATGCAAGTTGGGAAATGCTCTTATGTGTGGGAAAATATTATTCTATAGAATTTGTCTTTAGGAGTGTATTAAAAATATGTGTACAGAATATATTATGAGGCAACCAGCTTGTATACATCTGGTTATGCTGGAGAGCAGGTAATCTAAAGGTAAAATTGGGTACCAAATTGAACAATGGAAACCAGAGCTTTCTTAAGTCTTTGAGAACTCTTGTTAAAAATAAACAGTAATTCGAAGTTGTTGTACCACTATTTAGTGTCTATTCAAATGATAATGTTAGCTGTTCACTTTTTTTTTTTTAATTCTTATTTTTGTATTTTATTATTCTCTCTGGAGTAGGGTTGCCTTATGTACTTCTGCCAGGTATCTCGATAGGGAAGGGCACAGTGCAAGTTACATCCAAACTAGTTTCACACTAGTTTTGACTGCATTTATGTAATGATTGAAGACAATGACTTTTATTTGTATGAATCATTATTCTTGTAGTGTATTTCTGTAGCAGAAATATTATGGGAGTATTGTTCGAAAGTAAAATAAATATTTTATCCTGTAAACAAAGCCTTGTCATGATTCTAAAATTTACTTTTACTTTTTGTACTCAAGTACTTTTGAAACCATATACTTTTTTTACTTTTACTCAAGGGTTTTTCACTGAAATACCTCTTAACATCAGTGAAAGTAAAAATATGATGATGCACTTTGACTTTTTCTCCCATGTAATTTCCAAGTACTTTTTTTTAGCTCTAGCAGTTAGAGGGAGGCATGTTTAGTTTGATCTGCAACGGTGAGCAATTTAACTTGTCAAAAGGGTGGGGTTTTTTTTTTTATAAATATAAAGAAGTCTAAGAAGTTTTGTAAATAGCATGCTTTGTTTCCAAATGTCTAGTAGTTTGGAATATTTCATACTTCTCTAGTACCTTGCTGCAGATAATGCATAATACGTCGCTGACCATGCTTGACAGTAAAAGTACACCTATATCAAAAAATGGGTTGTATGTCCACTTAACTTTCTTGTTAGCTTAAAATCTTTTAGACAAATCTTTTGAATTTGATAGATAGACTCTTCGTTCCTAGGCATTTGAGGACTTAAAGTTTTCTGAACTGGAGTGAGCTCTAATTAACGTGTTAATTTGTCACACTCGTTTTAAATTTTAATCTGCATATGAATGACTTGGACTGTTTCATTGCTCACAATGGGGGAAAAGCAAAATTGCATTTTGACTAGGAGCAGAAATTAAAGTAGTATCTAGTATCCAACAAATACAATTAATTACTGGAAAAGAGGAAGTCATCCATGGTCATACCAAGATTCTTGATAGTGCTGAGGAAGTATCTGTGGATGGATCAGTGGAAACTAAGTAGAAGATATTTGACTTGTAAAGGTCAACTTAAAGGTATGATCAATCTTCCACAGTGAGCTCTAAGTGTTTTTGTTAGGAATGTTTTCCAAATCGCCAGTTTCTCCGTCTTATTTTGAGGTGATGTTAACTCCTAAGAATTAAGCTTACATGAATTTTCCGTAGTTTTTTGTATGAACTACACAATTCCCTGTAATGGTTAATTCTTAAAAGTCAGCAGGCCCATTGACATGCTGGGCATAGAAAATGGAAGTTGTCTTGTATTTTAGACATTATTGTAAACATTTCTTTCCCTTCAAAAAATTTGGTAAAATTCTACTGAAAGTACGTAACTGCAACTCTGAAATCGCCCAACAGCATCTTTGTAGAGCAATTGGCGCACCTGTGAAAAGTTGTGTCTTGAGATATATGTCTGCATACACTGTGACAAGCACATTACTTTCAGAGAAGGCTAGGTATTTTGGTCTCTAGTTATGCAGTAGTTTCATATTTGGGCACCCTATAAAAAAATAATGAAGGAATGACCTTTCGGAGAGCCAATTAAGCCCTGAATTGACTGTCTAAACCAAGCAGAGGTTAAACTATACAAGTGTAAGTAAGGGGTTCTCCCCATTTGCATAGTCATCAGGTAAAATGAGCATGGGTGTAGCTCTGCCTCATCCTCTGTTTCATCTGCAGATTTTTGAGATCAGGGCTTAGATTACCACAAAGTAAACAGATCATCAGGAAAAGGATTTGAACTACTATAGAATAAACAAATAATCAATCATTTACTCAGAGAAACTGATAATATTTGCAGCGTTATTGAAACAGCAAGGCCAAAATCATTTACCACCAAACCAGGAGTACCGTTTTGATAGTAATAATGCTGACATTTTGTCCCAAATAGAGAGTTTGATATTGAATGAATAATTGCCTTATCAAGAGGGTTTGGATGTATTTGATGACAAGTTAAAAACAAATATATTTTCTTTGCATTTACTGACACACATACGTCTGCATTTTTATAAATGCTATTCATGAGTAGCATTCTGGGGGCTCTGTTCAATGGAGGGTTAAGAGTGGTGATAGACAGTGACCTACAAAAAACATTGCATTCCACAATCCAGTAATTCAGTACAATATACATTTGACAAATTTGCTTAGTGTTACGACTGGGCACCACATAATTCTAATATAGTTGTACAATTTTATTAACATTGCTAACACAAATTATTCTACACCATGAGATCTGAAATGCAAAGCACACAGAGCCAATGAAATACAAGAATTGTATGGAGGACATATTCTGTGGTGTGTATGTATGCAGATTTCCCTCCACTCAGACACACTCTATTCGTGTTCTGTTTGGAGTTTCGGTCATCTTTGGTCTCAGTACAAAGGGAGAAGGAAATGTGTGAATTGCAGGCAGGAAACTCCTTGGTAGTGCAAGAAATGTCTCATTCTGGACAGGAGCAGTCTTGAACATTGGGACATGTAAATCCTTTTCAGATTTTCTGATGCAAGATATAAATGTATAATTCATTGTGTTTTGAGTGAAAAATAAAGTGTGATTTTGAGAAACATCCTGAGAGCATCTTTCCGATTTTATTTTCACAAAACTGTTTTATTAGTCAATGTTTTATATTTTTTCAATGAATAACTGAAAATTTGATAGGAATTTTATCAGTTTTTGCCCTTTTGATACTACTAACTTGGCTGTACTCGTCATTTTTTAAAAGTACAACTTCTGCTGAGAAAAAAAAATGATATATAATCCACATAAACATGGTAAAATTAAATTTTTTATGTAATAAACTGTCTTCAAAAACATTGAAAACACTAAAAAAAATGATAAAACCTTTGGCAGCTGAATTTGCCAGTATACGCAAATATTAACCTTCTGTTTTTCTGGCTCCAAAGTTGTGCACTGGGAACTTGCTGGTAGGGAGACTAGATTCATATTCAGTTAAACAGGCAATTAATTTTGGCAGGCTGTGTGCAGTCTTTTTCGTACAGTGAGAGTATTAGTCACTTAAATGCATTTTGTGGTGTTTTCTCTTAGTGTATTTCCTTAAAATATGATTTCAATACAGTTTTTTTACTGATCTCCATATGTACCGTACATTAAATGTGCCAGTAGAAGCTTCTCATTTCTTAATATAATTAGAGCATGCCAGTTTCCATAATTACAGTTTTGTAACAATTTATTTGCAGTCAGACGTACAGTACAAACTGAACAATAAATGTGTAAATGTCCGTTAGAGCCATGTTTTTTTCCATACTGAAATCCAGAAGTTTCTAGGCGTCATAGATCTATCCTTTAAGCCAAGGCATTTCAGGATCATCACCCCTTCCTCACCGCAAAACATTCTAATCGGCTATAAAACTGATACATCTTAACCACTGTACTAAAGTGTGATGATAACATACGTTCCTTATGTTTTATGTATACAGTCTGATGTTCCCTTCATTTGTTATATCTTTTCTTTAACATTTTTGACCAAGCCAAACTTGGACTAAAATTCTTGTACACTACTGTAATTTAATATCATTAATTATTTTTAAAAATTGCTTTAAATTACTTATAGACATCTAATTCAAAGTAAATTTTTATTTTATTAGGTATTTTGCAGTACATTACAGATGTCTATGTAGAGCCATCTTTATATAATTTTGAAGCACCTTAAATGCTTTCTGGAATGTTTCAAATTGTTTGCCAGGATAGTTAATGATTTTAAAAATCATCTGCATCTCTAAACAATTAATTAACTTGCCATTAATGTCCACCTCTTCTGTGGTCCTCAAGGTGCAGTCATGTAACAGGTAAAATGTCTGGAAAGAACGAAAATCTGAGCCTTAAACATTCTATTAATTTGTTTCATGCTTAGTCTCTTTATCTTTACTTGAGTTGTGAAAATATTTAATTTTATTGTGCTTTGCAGTAATAAAAAAAAGGACAAGAAGGAGAAAAATGACAATGACACATGTCATCAAGATAATGGAGAAGAACAAGAGTCTTCATTTAAAGATCCAGTTAAACATAGAAAAGCTTCCAAGTTTTGTCAGATGTTAAAGAAAAGCAATGCCGTAATACAAAAGTAAGTATTCATACATTTGCAGCTGTTCATACAATCTTAAATTTTCATGTATTCTGTAGTTTACCATAAATAAATACATGTCAGTTTATACTGCTACTATATTGCTCTAAATCCTGCAAAAGTTCCTTTATCAACACTTATTCCAAGTAACTCAGTAACTTACAGTATACCGATGATAAGACATGTTAAGGTGAATCTAGTCATAGCTGGTCTTGTTTTTCTTTGATGCATACACTTTATCCCCATTGAGCGACATCCCAACACTTTTGGAGTTAATGATTGGTTAACAGGTACATCTACAGTTGTGCTTGAAAGTTTGTGAATCCTTTAGAATTTTCTATATTTCTGCATAAATATGACCTAAAACATCATCAGATTTTCAATCAAATCCTAAAAGTACATATAGAGAAACCAGTTAAACAAATGAGACAAAAATATTATACTTGGTCATTTATTTATTAAGGAAAGTGATCGAATATTACATATTTGTGAGTGGCAAAAGTATGTGAACCTTTGCTTTCAGTATCTGGTGTGACTAGGGAATCCATTCACGGACGGGTTTATCCATTGCTGGGAATTCAGGAATCCTGCATGGGCATCTCACATGTGAACGGTTTTAGAACGACCAACACTTATCTATACTGATAAAAGGCAAAGCCCTCACTGACTCACTCACTCACTGACTCATCACTAATTCTCCAACTACCCGTGTAGGTAGAAGGCTGAAATTTGGCAGGCTAATTTCTTACAGCTTACTTACAAAAGTTGGGCAGGTTTCATTTCGAAATTCTACGTGTAATGGTCATAACTGGAACCTATTTTTCTCCATATACTGTAATGGACGTTATCTCGACAGCCGTGGGGGGCGAAGCTGCGTGTGACATCATCACGCCTCCCACGTAATCACGTAAACTGACTGTGACCGCAGTACGTAGAAAAGAAGGAAGAGCTCCCAAAGAGCGCTGAAGAAAAACGCTGAATACTTTATTCGCGAGATACAAGTTTAATGAGAAGACACGAGGTATAAACGAGACTTTGGATCACTTTGTAACGGAGTTAAAATTGCTGTAGTGAGAAACTTTTAAGTGCCGGGTCTTAGCTAACATTAAATAAAGCCGTGGACATCGCAACATCACACAAGAGAGCAGCTCACGTGAACTGACTGAACGCAGTACAAGTGATTACTTCCATGCATCAAACCTGTTCAAAAAACGCATTACACAATTGACAAGGTAGGAAAAGAATATGCTCCGAGTTGAGCTCCACACTTACGCGGTCTTGCGGAAGCAACTTCGTCACGTTGCCACCAAATACTCACAGAAAAATCCACAAGTTAATACACACGCTGTCTCTAGAGTTTCTCCACACTCAATGTATTCCTCGCATCCCCTTTATACCCTCTGATCTCCCATTTCAATTTAGATGCCTCCAATTTCCAGTAAGGCTCTGCTGCGCGATGACAAGTAATAAGTCTCAGGAACAGACCCTACAAAACGATGCCATTGATTTCAGGCAAGATTGCTTTTCTCCTGGACAACTATACGTTGCATTCTCAAGAGTGAGCTCGCGCAGCTTCGTCATATTACAACCAGAGTGCAGCCAGAAACTTTTAAGTGCCGGGTCTTAGCTAACATTAAATAAAGCCGTGGACATCGCAACATCACACAAGAGAGCAGCTTACATGAACTGACTGAACGCAGTATGAGTGATCACTTCCATGCATCAAACCTGTTCAAAAAACGCATTACACAATTGACAAGGTGATGGCTTTATATGTCGTTTGTTTATAAAACAGCGGAGAAGCTGTGTAAAGGCTGTTTCACAAGAAACCAGCGGAGCGTCTTATATGAGCAGGCAGTCAGCTAAAGAAGGGAATCAATAAATATCTATAATCGTAATAAACAAACAAAAAATAACGTACAAGCCGCGGATTAAATAAAGGAAATGGGTACCTGAACAGTAAAGTAAGTCTCGAATAGCTACACAATAACTATAAAAATCGTAATAAATAAACAATAAAACAGTACAGAACCGCGAAGCAAGGAGAAACGATGGCCTTATATGGTGTTCGTTTCTAAAGCAGCGGAGAAGCTGTGCGAAGGCAGCTACACAAAAAAACAGCAGAGCACCACACTCTGAATGTATTCCTGGCATCACCGTTATACCCTCTGATCTCCCATTTCAATTGAAATGCCTCAAATTTCCAGTAAGGCTCTGCTTCGCGATAACAATTAATAAGTCTCAGGGACACACCCTACAAAAGGTTGCCATTGATTTGAGGCAACATTGCTTTCCTCCTGGACAAAACTATACGTTGCATTCTCAAAAGTAATCTCAGTGCACAGCTTGGTCATATTACAACCGGACTGCTGAACTGACAACGTGGTATACAAAGAGATCCTTAACAGATAGTTATTGGTATATTTTCCCTCAGTTTAAAAAGGTTTTCTTTTCTTCTTAATAAAAATTTAAAAGCAGTTCTTTGTCGCTGCAAAGCGCGGGGATTTTGCTATATACAGTATATTTTGTAAATGATGTAGAAGGACACAACATAAAGGTTTGGGGTTTTCCGGCCCCGTATATTGTAGACGATCCACAATAAAAAAAGAAAAAGCAGGTCAAAACACAAACTAAACAGTTCATATGCGCGACGCCGATTCATGGCGTCGGCGGCCATTTTATGAGGGAGAAGCCGGAAGTGGAGGAATGCTGGGAAGGAACCGTGAGAGAGGATGGGATCGATGACTTCAGGAAAAGATGGAGGAGGAAGGGCGGAAGTAACGCACTGCGGGTAAACCCGGTTTATGGTGGCAGAGCTCATTTTTTCCTAAAAGAAAGCAGAGGGAGAAAGTTAGTACCCCGCCACTGCCGGCGAATGTCTTCCCAGGTGTGTTAAGATCCTTCCGCGGTCTCCCACTCGCGCCCTTAGCCCAAGACTGTCAGGTCGGGCGAACCTAACCGAGAGGACGTGGATACGAGAGAGGGCATTGGCATTGGCCTGAAGGGTGCCCCGATGATAAGTGACGGTGAATTTATACGATTGTAAATCCAGAAACCACCTGGTGACCCGCGGATTCAACTGCTTATGTAGGGACATCCACTGAAGTGCAGCGTGATCAGTCACCAGAGTGAATTCACAACCCAGCAGGTAATAATGGAGATGGGTCACCGCCCACTTAATGGCCAAGGCCTCCCTCTCCACTGCTGCATACCGGGTCTCCCGGTCCATCAATTTCCGGCTTAAGTACATTACGGGGTGTTCAACACTGTCGACACTTTGGCTCAACATGGCGCCCTGGCCTGTGTCCGAAGCGTCGGTCTGGAGAATAAAAGGGAGCCCAAAATCGGGCGTCCTCAATACAGGTGCCGACGTTAGGGCCTTCTTTAGGTCACTGAATGCGTGTTCTGCCTTGTCGTTCCACACCACATATAAGGGAGCGAATTGGTCAAGGGTGCTGCTCTTTCGGAGAAACTGGGCACGAACCTGCCCTGCCTCTTGGTATTCGGACGGGGCCATTCCAAGATGTCTTTGATTTTTGAACACTGTGGTCTCACCTGTCCCCGTCCCACGAGGTAGCCTAAATACTTGGCCTCCTTTAAGCCAAAAAAACACTTTCGAGGGTTTATGCGGAGGCCGGCTTTAGCTAGTGTTGTGAGGACAGCAGAGACCTGCAATAGATGCTCCTCCCAGGTGCCGGAATAGATGACGATGTCATCCAGGTAGGCGGCACTATAGGACTGGTGGGGCTTCAGCACTCTATCCACCAGACGTTGAAAGGTCGCTGGGACCCCGTGCAGCCCAAATGGGAGGACCTTGTATTGCCAGTTCCCGCTAGGGGTGCTAAAGGCAGTTTTTTCTTTTGCGGATGCCGTTAAGGGAATTTGCCAATACGGGGGAGAAGCCTGTAGAGGCCTGAGGTACCTTCCGGTAGGCAAAAAGCATGAGCGGGAGGAGCTGATCCCAGTTCCTGCCGTCCGCGTCGACTACCTTGCGGAGCATCTGCTTAAGCGTCTGGTTAAACCGCTCCACCAACCCGTCAGTCAGCGGGTGATAGACAGACGCTTTCAGGTGCTTTATTCTCAGTAATTTGGCCACCTCCATGAACGTATCCGAGGTAAAGGGTGTACCCTGGTCCGTGAGGACTTCTTTGGGTATACTCACTCTGGAAAATAAACTGACTAATTCCCGTGCGATGTTTTTGGTGTTAGCGAAGCGCAGGGGAACCGCCTCCAGGTATTGGGTGGTGTAATCCACCATAATCAATATGTATTTATGGCCACGGTTTGAGGGCTCCAGGGGTCCTACTAAGTCGACCCCTATTCTATCGAAGGGGACATCGATCAGGGGTATAGGGACGAGAGGAGCGCGGTCCCTTCTAGGAATCTGGCGGGTCTGACACTCCGGACAGGATTGGCAGAAGCGCAAGACCTCCTCGTTAATCCCAGGCCAGTAAAAACAGAGCTTAATCCTCTCCAAGGTCTTTTCGGCCCCGAGGTGGGTGCCAAGGAGGTGAGCGTGAGCTAATTCGCATATCTCCCGCCGGAAGGTACGCGGAACTAGCAGCAACTTCCGCACCTCGCCCTCGTGGGTCGCCACCCGATACAGCAGATCATTCTCAAGTACAAAAAAGGGCTCACGTGGTGTGGAACCGTCGGCTTGTGAGCTGTTTGGCAGAACCACCGCATTCCGGGCAAACCGCAGGGAATCATCGTTCCACTGCTCCCTCTTAAATAAGGCCGGCATGGATCGAAATTGGTGATCCAAGCTACCCAGAGGGTCTTGTGACCTGGACACCGGAAGAGTTCCCTGGCTAGTCCCTTCACCGGCGGAGTCTTCCGGGTCAGGGTCCGTCGCCAAGGAAATGTCCCCCAAGGCGCCAGCGCCAGTAGGGCCTGCCCCAGTGCACGGCGTGGAGACCGCGGGAGGGGCGCCTTGCCCCCTCATAACCAGATCCAACGAGGCCCCGGGAGCGGTGTGTGTCTTAACACAATTTTTTTCTGACCAGTCATGTCCCAAAATCACCAGATAGGGGGGTTCGGGCAACACAGCGACCATCAACTTGGTTAACTCCCCCTTCCAGGTGATATAACATTGTGCGGAACGATACGACTTGGCCCCTCCATGCACACAAGTGACTTGTAGGTGCTGTTTCAGCCACTGTCGCGGTAACACATAACGGCGAGCCACAATGGTTATGTTGCTGCCGGAGTCGAACAAAGCCACCACCGCGTGCCCATTTAATAACACCACTCCCGTGTTCGGACTCGCCAAGGGATGCGACGGGGTACAGTACCTCTCCGTTGATGCCCAGGTGCAGTCCATCGGCTCCGCAGCGATGTTCAGGGGACAGGTTGGCAGCAGATGGCCGGTCTCGCCGCACTTGTAACAGCGGAGAGGCCGGCTTTTCTTTAGGCCTTGACGGCGCTTCCGCAGCGCGTCGAGGGGGCTCGGGGTGGCCGCCCGTCCCTGTTGGTTTCCACGAGCTGACCTTTCTGACCCCCCGACTCGGAGGACCGCGAGCTGATGCTCGAGGACTTCCAGGAGACCCGGCATGTCCTTGTATGGATGCCGCCGGACCTGCTGGGCGAGGGAACTGGGTATGGCGTTCCCTAGGCCCTCACAGGCCACCTGCTCCACTACTCTCCGGGCCTGGGGTCCCTCTGGCCATAGCCATCGCCCCATCTTGCCCCAGAATTCAAAGGCCTGTGCACGGGCAGGTTTATCTGGGTCGAACTGCCAGTTCTGCCACTCTGCCGCCTGCTGGCCCGGCGTGATGCCCTAGCGGGCCAGGATCTCCGCGGCCTCCTCCTCGGGGAGGTCATAATAGGCCCGCTGCGCGGGTTCCTTCAGGTAAGGCGCCAAAATGGATGCCCACTTGGACCGCTGCAACTCGTTCCGGGTGGCCGTCCGTTCAAATATACCCAAGTAGGTCTCGACGTTGTCCGCGTCGGTCATAGGTACCAGAGGGGGAGGCGTCGGTCTAGGCGGGTCTGGTCTCGCTCGCTGAGCCTCTGCCAACCTGGCCTTCGTAGCCTCC